>NC_090730.1:34745591-34765591 GCF_036898095.1 Palaemon carinicauda
ATGGTTGTTTTGAAGGGTCATTGGATGCTAGCTATTTACCTTAAACAGCTTCAAGATTTGGATTTATTTACAAGAAAGTATAATTGGTTTTCACACACTAAATTGTATTTGGAAAGGTTTACAGTGGACGAATACTGAAGGCAAATTTCGTAACTACAGTATTAGGATAAGCTATGTCGTTAAAGACCTTGTTTAGATGCCAAACCTTCTGAATTAACAAAAACGTTATTTTAACGAATATCTTTTGGACAGAATTGTCTGTTGCATAATTTCCACGAAATTTGTCGTGAGAGGTATTGTTAAAATGAAAACGGTGAAGTATTTCTGTATTTTTACATATTGAGCAAAGCTAGTTGGGAACTTGATGGAGAAATATCAGATGCTCTACTTGAGATCACGTTTTACGCAGAAATTCATTCTTTTTATTTTGGTTGTTACTTTAACTATATACTTGCATCAGACTTATTTAACCTAATTACTTCATTGTGACGCCTAAAATGTTGGCAGTTTATCACTATATTGTGACGCCTAGGATGTAGGCAGTTTATCACTATATTGTGACGCCTAAGGTGTAGGCAGTTTATCACTATATTGTGACGCAGAAGGTGTAGGCAGTTTATCACTATATTGTGACGCTAAGATGTAGGCAGTTTATCACTATATTGTGACGCCTAAGATGTAGGCAGTTTATCACTATATTATTACGCCTAAGATGTAGGCAGTTTATCACTATATTTTTACGCCTAAGATGTAGGCAGTTTTATCACTATATTATGACGCCTCAGATGTAGGCAGTTTATCACTATATTGTGACGACTCAGATGTAGGCAGCTTAGCACTATATTGTGATGCCTCAGATGTAGGCAGTTTAGCACTATATTGTGATTCCTCAGATGTAGGCAGTTTATCACCATATTGTGACGCCTAAGATGTAGGCAGTTTATTACTATATTGTGACGCATCAGATGTAGACAATTTATCACATTGTGAAGCCTGGGATGTAGGCAATCTTATCAATATATTACGACGCCTCATAGGAAATTTACCGCTATAATGCAACGCTTCAGACAGGAAATTTACCGCTATATTATGACTCCTTAGATTTAATAGTAATATTGTGACGCCTCTGGTGTTGGGAAATTTATGTGTTGTGACACCTCAGTAGTAGGTTTGGAGTAATTTTGAAGTTTTTAGCGATGAATACAGCGATTTTTTTTTTTTTTTAATCATGAAAAGTGTGGTTGGAAACTGGACAGCAAATTAATCTTTAAAATTAAACATGAAAGAGCAGGAGGCAGTCGACTGAATTATGTAAAGTACTTTGACAATGTTTGAACGTTGTTCCAGATAAAAAAAAAATCGATTTTAATGCAAGTAGGTAGCAAAAAGCCAGATTTAGAAATCATAGAAAACCAAAGAATTTAAACTTTTACTGAATACACTGTTCAGGTCATCAATGTATGTTGGCCCAGAAAGAGTACAAAAGAGCGGATTTTGTGAAGTGTTGTCAACTAACATGCATGAATGGTCAATTCTTGCTTACATTTTTCAGAGTTATGGACTTGTGGGAGTTATTCATTCTTTCGACTCTTTTGCTACTTTTAAAAATATGTTGAGGTTTTTCATCTCTAATATTGGTGTCCCGGTACGGAGGGAATTGATGCTTTAACTTGAGGTTTGGTGCTTTATACCAAAGGTTATTAATAAAATGGAGGTAAAAATTCTTCACTTAATTAGAATATTCCAGAGTGAAAGTCCTCTCCATCTTGACTGTTGATATTATCGAGGGAAACTTTATTGTTAAACGTTGAGTGTCTTCGTAACAAAAGGTTTATTACACACGGGAAAGAAAAAAAATGGAAAATTTTTCGCTGAAATTTAACTTTGATATAGAAGGTAAGTTTTTGAAATTATAATCATATATGTACAATGTTTTATTTTTGGAATCTGCTTTCCAGGATCGTGAATGCAATGAAATACCAGCATTCGTCTTTGACGGTGGCATCTAATTTGGACAGGAAATTGGGGGAGCCTCAGTTGTCATGGGCATCTTCTATCATGGATGAATGACAGCACCGACGAGGCCTACAAACTTGTCTTTCAACAAAGAGAAACTTACAATAATGGTCACGAGCAAAGCGAAATGCCATTGTATGTTGCTTTATTTATCATGCTTTTATTAGATTCCGGTGCTTTAGTAATCTACAGTGATCAAGCTATTTATGCCATAACGCGCATGAATGAAATGAGGGGTTACATAGATCCAACGGAAAATTCACTTGTTAAATGTTTGCAAGCACCTGCGAAACATTAAGCTGGTAGATCGGTCCATACAAAGGATCTTTTTGATAATCAGGTGTTGCAGAATCTGCGCGGTTTTATATTTTCCTTTATTGAAAAACTTCTTTATTATTTTGATAGATTATTAAAGTTTTCTTATCTGAGATTTGGGGGAATCAAGTTTATTGTAATTTGAAGATTTCTTAGTTGAACAAAAAAAAAAAAAAAATGAAAAATCACCAATACTGTGAAGTTTTTTACATCGGAAGTCTACACAAAAGCTTTTCCATATTTGATGTATTTTGCATGATACAGAGGAAGCAGGAATGATTTTGTCCTTTGATCGATTTATCTTTTAAGAAGTTTTTTAAAAGCTCCTGTAATGTAACCAAACAGAATTTTTTTGTTAAAACTGTGCCTACAAGTTCAAACATTGCAAACGATGATGTCAATGATAGGTGTCTTCATAGACATGAGTGTTGGTAGTCTGTTTCAATTAAACATGTTTGTCAAAGGCTTCAAAAAGAGGTTAAATGTGTAAATCATTCAATCGGATCATTTATTTCTTTCTCTCCATTTCTTTCCTTCTCTCCCTTTCTTTGGTATTATCTAGGGTCAACCGGCACGGTGCGCTATAATGCAATATAATATTTTATTATGTTTATACCTGTAGAGATTGCGGAGTGAAGTGAGGACTCAATATTTTACCTTCCCTCTTTTCTTATAATTAGCGTTAACAATTCTTTACAACCAGTCAGTTAACTCCAGCATCATATCAGGATTTTTGTTTTCATTTAAATTTCTAATGCAGGACTCGAAGATCTGTAAATCACTTTATGTTCACCAATTTAGAATTGCATATGAAGCATGAACATTTCTTCTTATAGGATACATTTCACGTCACTACCTTTCAATATGGAACTAAAGAAACACCTCAAGGGGATTTTATGATGTAAAGTCTGAAGCTCAATCAGACTCTCCCAGAACAGATCCCAATATCAAAATGGAGAAACAGTAATGGAGTAAGAGGAATGGGAAAAGGAAAATCTCTGTGAATATGACATGACTCGTCCCATTTGGATTTCAAAATCCATTCTATAATAGTGGAGAGAAAAGCGTATCAGTTGCGAGGTTTCTTTTATCGTTAATAAGGTTCCGAGGTCTTTACTTGGGTATTATGATAACCATTTGTGTATGTGTTTGGAGAGAGAGAGAGAGAGAGAGGAGAGAGAGAGAGAGAGAGAGAGAGAGAGAGAGAGAGAGAGAGAGAGAGAGAGAGAGAGAGAGAGAGAGAGAGAGGGGGGGGGGGGAATTCATGTTATTGTCTAGTAAAGAAAAACTTAACCATAAAGCATGGAGTTACAGGTGTTGTGATAATATATTTTAGATGGCCATAATATGTTTGGAATTCAGCTTATACATTTCTCTTTATGGGAAGAGATTCAGGGAGACTATGATGAGATGATATGAACATTTCATTACTTTTCTCTCAAACTCAGAGTTTACATTATATTCTCTTTTCATGGCTATAAATTTCTATGCATGGTTAGAATGATCCTTAAGCTACAAAGTTGACATTTGACTCTCTGTCTATAGTCCATTGGCTGAGGGGTTCCTGTACGCACGAGTAGGGTCCCCGAGTTGCTCAAAAGTTTAATGTAATAGACAACTTCAGATGTAAGAAAACTTGGTTAGAAATGCTGGATTATGATAACAACTTGGGAAATCATTATTTTACATACACCCGTAACATGACTGCTGAGAGCAAAAAAAATCGATTATATGACATGTAACCCATGTACAAAGATTATCTAGGGGTCTATACATAGATTTTGGGGAAAGGAGAATATATTATTTCATGGTTGAATAGTCCTAGGCGAAGCATCAATGTTGAATTTTCAAAAAAGTTGCAAAATACACAACTGTACATACTATATGCCATATTTTCTAATACATGCTAAATAATATTGTACCAACTTCCCTAGGATTTTGCATATCGGATATACGCTAGTTACCAATAATGTGCTTTCAGTTCAAAGTGAATAGCTGACAATATGTGTGTGTGTGTGTTTGATAACTATATATATATTGAGAAATTCGTGACTGAGTGTATATCTTAACCCAAGGTTGGTGAAATACAAAACTACGGAAATTTATGTCATAGCTGCTATGATGTCACAACATTAGTTATACAATCACCACTCTAACTGCTGATGATATCAGTTCATCACTGTAAGGCAAGGATCGCCACCTTCAGAGACGCCACATCAGTGTAATTTCAAAGTGAATATACTCCAGTCAGTTAAGCATGATGAATTTGGAAGGGTGAAGGTTAAACGTATTCCAGCTTCCAGGCAACTGGAGAAACAAGAAGGAAGAAGAGAAGTGGAGGAATTGGAGCAAATGTGTATGAGAGAGAGAAAGAGAGAGAGATGATGAATAAATGAAAGTGGTTGCAATTTTCTAAACAGTCTCGAAGCTTAATAGAAACGACAGAAAGTACATTGAGTTAAAAACTTTACTCAGCTTTTATTACGAGTATGTACACGCATACGTACGACTGTTTAAAGAGAGAGAGAGAGAGAGAGAGAGAGAGAGAGAGAGAGAGAGAGAGAGAGAGAGAGAGAGAGAGAGAGAGAGAGATGAGAGAGAGAGAGAGAGAGAGAGAGAGAAACTTGCAAATTCTAGACTTTTTAAGCTTAATGTGAAGACAAAAGTAAATACATATGAGTGTGTACGTATGTTTCAAAGAGAGAGAGAGAGAGGAGAGAGAGAGAGAGAGAGAGGAGAGAGAGAGAGAGAGGAGAGAGAGGAGAGAGAGAGAGAGAGAGAGAGAGGGGGAGAGCCTTACCTTATTGCCTTATTTTTTGTTTGGGTTCCCCCAGGTCCCTCAGTGTGAGGCACCTCGTATATCCACCAGAGAGTTGCTAATGCATCTTCCGGTGTATTTTGCATCTTCCAGTCTTGGATGGTCTGGGATGCATCTTAGGTATTTATCGAGCTTATTCTTAAACACATCTACGCTCACTCCTGATATGTTTCTTAGATGAGCTGGCAGCACATTAAATAGTCGCTGCATTATCGATGCTGGTGCGTAGTGGATTAATGTCCTGTGTGCCTTTCTCAGTTTACCTGGAATATTTTTTGGCACTATTAATCTACCTCGGCTTGCTCCTTTCTGATATTTTAAGCTCCATGATGTTTTCAGTAATTCCTTCTATTTGCTTCTATGCTTGTAAAATCATGTAGCGTTCTCTTCTCCTTTTAGGACTGTATAGTTTTAAAAATTGCAGTCTTTCCCAGTTGTCAAGGTCTTTAACTTCTTCTATTCTAGCAGTATAGGACCTTTGTACACTCTCTATTTGCGCAATATCCTTTTGGTAGTGTGGGTACCATATCACATTGCAGTACTCGAGTGTACTATGTACATAAGTTTTGTAAAGCATAATCATGTGTTCAGCTTTTCTTGTTTTAAAGTGTCTGAATAACATTCCTATTTTTGCTTTACATTTAGCCAACAGTGTTGCTATTTGTTCGTTGCATAACATATTCCTATTTAAAATTACACCAAGGTCTTTAATTGCTTCCTAGTTGTGATTGTCTCATTATTAGGTCCCTTGTATGCATACACCATTCCTTCTCTGTTTCCATAATTTATTGATTCGAGTTTATCGGAGTTAAATACCATGCTATTTATCTCCGCCCATTCATATATTTTGTTTAGATCTCTTTGTAGTGAGTTCCTATCTTCATCACAAGTAATTTCTCTACTTATTCTTGTGTCATCGGCGAAACTTCTCACTACGGAGTTTTCAACATCGCAGTCTATGTCTGAGATCATAATAACAAACAGCAGTGCAGCTAGTACCGTACCTTGTGGCACACCCGATATTACCTGGGCTTCATCTGATTTATCGTCATTTGCAACCACTATCTGTTTTTCTGTTTTGCAGGAATTCTTTACCCATTTTCCTACCTTTCCCACAATATTATGCTTTCTCATATTTTTCTCCAATATGTTATGGTCTACCTTGTCAAAGGCTTTTGCAAAATCTAGATAGATCACATCTGTGTCTTTTTCATTTATCATATTTTTGTATCTGTTTTCCATAGTGTGCTATCAGTAGGGTCTGTGTACTTTTTCCAGGCACGAAACCGTGTTGACCCATATTAAAGAAATTATTTTTGACCAAATGGTTCATTATTTTCTTTTTTATTACCCTCTCATACACTTTCATAATATGTGATGTTAGACTAACAGGTCTATAATTGCTTGCCTCTAGTCTTGATCCACTTTTGAAGATAGGGGTTATATAGGCTAATTTATGTTTAACATATATCTCGCTCATATCTACACTCTGTCTTAGCAGTATTGCAAGCGGCTTCGCGATAGTGTGTGCAGTTTTTTTAAGAAAAAACGCTGGGAACTCCATCTGGTCCGGCTGCCGATCCATTTTTAATCTCGTTTATAGCCTTGACAATATCTGCTTCATTAATATCTATATCCGTTAGATTTTCAACATTTTCTTCTCTCATTTCTGTTTCATTATTCTCATTCGCAATTCTTGGCGTGAACTCACTCTTATATTTTTCTGCTAATATGTTGCATATTTCCTTTTTTTCATTCGTTAGCCGTCCTTCAATTCTTAGAGGGCCTATTTCTATTCTCCCTTTATTCATCTTTTTTGCATAGGAGTAAAGTACTTTGGGGTTTCTTTTTATATTTTGAAGTGTCCTTTCTTCTAAGTCCCTTTTTCATTTTCTTTCGACTGTATAATCTTTTGTTCTGCATTT
Organism: Palaemon carinicauda; assembly: GCF_036898095.1. Classification (NCBI taxonomy): domain Eukaryota; kingdom Metazoa; phylum Arthropoda; class Malacostraca; order Decapoda; family Palaemonidae; genus Palaemon; species Palaemon carinicauda. The sequence goes on from NC_090730.1 coordinate 34,752,666, forward strand.
CCTATCTTACATTTTATTTCCCTCCTTTTCCACACATTTTTTTCTTTTGCAAGATTTTTCTTCCACTTTTTAATTTTCTGAAATAAGATCCTTCTGTCTCTTGGTATGCACGTCTTTTGTTTATTGTTTTTTTTCGGTACATATTTCTCAACAATTTTCTCCAGTATTTTGTACAGTATGTCCGTATTTACCTGTATATTATCACTTACAAATACATTTTTCCATTCTTTATTCAGTTCTTCATTTATTTCTGACCATTTTATATTCTTACTGTAAAAATTATATTTTCCATATCCTTCCCAAAGTTTTGTGCTTTTATTAATTCTGTGATCACTTGCTTTGGAATGAACTATCAATTCTATGACATTGTGGTCTGAAATTCCCGTGTTATACACTATTATTTCTTTAACATAATTCACCTCATTCACAAATACTAGATCTAGGACATTTTCCTTTCTTGTTGGAATATGGTTTATTTGTTGCATATCATGTTCTAATAGCATATCTTGAAGCTTTTCAAATTGCCTCTTATTTTCTGCGCTACTATTACTCTCTTTTTTATATTTATACATACAACCACTTTCTTCTATCCGTTCTTTCCAATCCACGAAAGGAAAGTTAAAATCTCCGGATAGGAGTATATTCCAGTCTTTATGGTTTCTACATATATCATCTATTTTTTTCTATTATTATGTCAAACTCCTTAGTATTTGGGAGTCTGTAAACTACAATATTCACTAGTTTTTCATATTCAAATTCTACCGCAATCAATTCACATTCTGTGTTGCTGTATTTTTCACAGACTTTTCCTTGATTTATGTCTCTTCCATATATTGCGGTTCCCCCTTGATTCCTATTTTTTCTGTCTGATCTATAACTTTGGAAACCCTTTATCTGGTCATCTCTGCCAGTCTCTTGGGAATACCATGTTTCACTTAAATTTAATATATCTATTTTTTCAATTTGGGTTAGTTCTTCTAGGAACTCTATTTTCCTTTTAGAGTTACTCGTGACTAAACCCTGTGCATTCATCACTATTATGGTTTGTGTTTCGTTCCCATTATTTAATATTGGTAATAATATGGATTCTCCCATGATTCCTTCCTGTTCTGATATGATGTTCTTTTCTTCATTTCTCAGAATTCTGCCATTAAAAAATCCAACTTTTCCATAATATTTGTTCTTTCGCCTTCATACTTATTTTTGTGGGTAAACCTGCAATTATCCCCATATATGCACCAACCCTGGCATTATAGATGCATTCTTTGTAGTTGGGCTCTAAATGTGGAGACTTGGGTTGAAAGGCCTTTTTTGGTGCATAGTGCGGTATATACGCGGCCTGCTTTTTTGTTTCTTTTTTTGTTTCATTTTTGTTTTTCTTTTCAGTTTACTGAGTTTTCTTACTCTCATTCATAGTTGCAGGATGCATATATCGACATTTTTTGTTGAAACTGCATCCTTTTCCTTCTTTTAGGGTTTTGCATATTTTTGGATGGAGATCTCTGCATTCGTCTCCATATCCGTCTAAATATGCATATTTACCATATATTTCATAATTATGGCATATCTTTGGATGCTTGTAGTAGCATCTTTCGCCAAATTTGCAATTCCCTCTTTTCAGCCTATTACAGACTATATCTTTATTTTCTTTTTTTTCTTGTTCTTGCTCTTCCCTAAAAGTATGTAGGTCCGAGTAGAGTCTCTTGGGTCTATTATTTGTTTCCATCTGATAATTTATTTCTTCATAAGTATGTTGTTGGATGGCATCATAAGTTATATCAATGATTTCCTTTGCTTCCTTACACATATCCTGTTCATTTTTCTCTTCTTCTTCTTCTTCTTCTTCTTCTTCTTCTTCTTCTTCTTCTTCTTCTTCTTCTTCTTCTTCTTCTTCTTCTTCTTCAACTATTTGCAGCTTTAGTCTCGACTTAATTATATTTTCTATCCAGACTAAGCATGTTGAGCAGAATACCTTTATGTCTCTATTTTTTATTTTTTGCTGTATTTCAGCACATGTGGGGTGTGTTGGAACATGACAGGCATTACATTTTCTAATCAGTTGTTGAGGATTATTAATGGAATACCATATCTTACATGTATTACACCATTTTGGCATTCTTTTTCCCAATGCATCAATCAGCATATTCACCATATTGGACTTGTTATTGTTCTTTGATGGAATATGTTGATTGATGTAGACTTTCTTTATAAGTCTCTTTATCACTTGGATCTTCTTTGGAATTTCTTCAATTATTTTACTGATGTTTTCCGCAGATTTGTTCTAGTCTATTGGATCATATTGTTTCAATATGTCTGCGAATATTTTTCTGTCACACTGGTTGGAGTTGCTAGTGACATCTGTTGTCAATCGGTCGAGCTCCTGTTTCGCCAACTCATGGAATTTGCTTTTGCTGACTCCAGCGATGTCTCTCCACGAGTTGCCTGTGTTATACAATGCCATCTTGATCAGATTTTTATTAATTCACAAGATAACTATCCTATGCCGACGTTTTATCCACTTTTCTGCCCTCAAACTAATCACCGACTATTCACGAAAACTTGTAGCTATATTTCACTCGATAGCCTTTTTGTTATCCGCGTTAAATCAGGATATTTTTAGGGACGCACAAGAGAGAGAGAGAGAGATGAGAGAGAGAGAGAGAGAGAGAGAGAGAGAGAGAGAGAGAGAGAGAGAGAGGGGGGGGGGGAATTTGTAAGATTTTAAATAGTTTAACCTTAATGCAGATTACAGAAGTCATTAAATTCGATACTAAATTCAATCTTCATTAATAGCAAAAGTCTGTTTGTGTGTGAGAGAGAGAGAGAGAGAGAGAGGAGAGAGAGAGAGAGAGAGAGAGAGAGAGAGAGAGAGAGAGAGAGAGAGAGAATTATAAGTTTCTGAATAGTTTAAGCTGAAATGAGATGATGGAAGCAATATTTAATTAACCAGTTCATTTAACTCCTATTACGGGTAATTTCATTTGTTCATATTTGTCTGAGAGAGAGAGAGAGAGAGAGAGAGAGAGAGAGAGAGAGAGAGAGAGAGAGAGAGAGAGAGAGAGAGAGAGAGAAGGGGGGCAGATTTCTATGAATAACGGAAACAGGAATCATAATACCAAGGGGTGGAGTTCCCAAACCACCAAGAAATATTATTTGCAGCTATAATCCATGTAGCCAATAATTGTTTCTTCTGGAGTTAAAACTTTTCTGTAAAACCCCCGTAGACACCAAATGTGTTTATACTATCCATGCATAATTTTTTTCATTTTTATTGTAAATTAAGGGAAAATTATGCTTTATGTCATGGGAACACAAGTCTCTATCTAGCTATCTATCCAAGTCTTCTTTATTTCTAGTTTTGCAAACAGTGTATAAGATTTTTAGTCTTATAACCGGTATCACTAGTAGAAAAATAAAATATTTACTACTCTTTTATTATTCAAAAATATTAGTTTATCTCATCATCCAATGAAGAAAGAATTTTAATCTATCTTTTCTCGGAGTTTGTCATAATGCGGCTCCAGCTCGTCCATGGATTAAGTTGGATATTGTCAGATCCTTAAAGGACTCGAATTTTTGGAGATTTGCGGAAACTCTTTCTGTGCCCTTTCAATTTTAACTGCAGAGTTACTAAAAATTGGGAAGTATGAAAGTGAAAGGAACTGTCTCTTCTTAGAAGAACAAATCGGGTCATTACTGGATCGCGGATCTCATTTTTTATGGTTTGAAACATGGAAACTGGAAAGGACGTCACTGCCTCAGTTAACGACACCATCAAGTCTAATTAAGAGCAGAAGTGATCATGAACTTCAGACTCTGAAAAGTGAGAGAATTGGTTCCAAATAGACTCTCTTATCGAGGTGAAATTTGATTTTAACGCTACTTCTTCGACTAAGAAAAGTAAAAGTATTGAAACTAATAATACAGTATCATGGCTTTGATTGGAGTGAGGAGGTTTTTTTACTCATAAGTAGCGTTCTGAAGTATTGTAGGTGGGAAGAAGGTGGGTGGTTACGTTTGATAAGCGTAAGTAGTTATTTCTTTAACGATAATATTGTGTTTTATAATGTCAAAGGTAATGTTCTTTATCGTGAGGGGAAAAGGTTATATTCCTATAAAAATAATTTTCTATAATATTTGAGGCTGAGTTCTGTTGCTCAAAATAATTAGTCTTTGCTTTCTACAAGCGTTATGGCTATGGTCTTCGAAGGTTCCATTATAAAACAGACCTGGAGTTTTTCGTCCCACAAATCTAGGGATACTCTGGATTTTCCGTTTTACAGAACGAATTATGAAATAAGCATACAAAAGAACCCAGGTCCAATTTAATCTTATCCTTTGACATATCAAAATCTCCTTCCCTGTTATTGTGGGAGGTCACCTCTTTTATTCTTTCTCCTCTTACAGCTGATGTAGCATTCTAAAGAATGAGGAGCGTAAAGCAAAGGGACTGACTCCCTTCAAGGGTCTTTACACCTCAATCATTTTTTTTTCTATTTCAACGCTCCCAGCACGCCCTCAGACCTATATCTGGGGCCATCCCAAACCCTACCACCCATGTCGGCTAATAGGTATCAAGCCAATGAGCCCCTCTTCTGCTTTTCTCTCCTTTCCTTTTCTTCCTTCTTCCTCCTTCTCCTCCTTCTGCTAGCCCAGCACTCGTATCCTTCGGGCCCCCCACCCTTATGTTTTCCTTCAAGACCAGGCACTCCTCACCTTTGTTCTTGTATTCATTTACCTCTCAAGACACCTATCATCAAATACTTAATGTTTCAGACTCTCTCTCTCTCTCTCTCTCTCTCTCTCTCTCTCTCTCTCTCTCTCTCTATTAAGAAGAGTCTGGCCTCTTTGAAGACTGCCTTTTTATATTCTTTAAATGTTTAATCTTAACTATTTTGCTTACATCTACACTGTAGGAACTTTGCATTTTTCATAGCTGCATAGAAAACGTTGCTTATCACTTGAAAGATTCGGTTTCCACTCTTTCATTTTGTTCTAATTCTTGTGTTTAAAGGAAGGCAATTTGAGAACGTGAAGGTGAGTGTCATACACAAACAGATGGTATCCTTTTCTAGTAAGCTCGTTTCAAAAGGGCTGCTCTCATCACCGTGCAATAAAAGGAGCTCGAATGGTTGAGGATGCTCAGATTTTAGATAAGAGCAACCATTTTAGGTAAATAGGGTACTTCGAGTATGATATCGTAGGCATCCAATGTATTGAAACCTACTGAAGAGATAAATAGATTGTCTTAATGACAATGGAACTAATCTTCTTTGAATTATATAACTGACTTCCATTATGATTCTACCAGTGAGGGAGACATAGTTTAAAAAATAGGAATTTTCTACTCATTCAGCAGTTGACTGTTTACTTGTCAAACACTTCGACTATACGATTCAGTGGTAATAAGCACATGAATCTGCAGGATATATATCGTCTTATTGGAAGATAGTGAATAGTATATTTACTTGCGACAAATTTAAAATTACATATTGTTAGGCTTTACTGAAGGCTTATGTTACAGTTTGAAGAGTATAACCAGTTATCCGAAATAAGCTAATGTTATACTTGAAATTCTGAAAGCAAATGATTGGAAGTTCAGGTCGAATTTGGAATTTAGTAATTGTTTGTTTAACCAGAGTTCAGGTCAATAACTAGTATTTTGAGAGAGAGAGAGAGAGAGAGAGAGAGAGAGAGAGAGAGAGAGAGAGAGAGAGAGAGAGAGAGAGAGAGAGAGAGAATCTGAAACGTTAAGTATTTGATGATAGGTGTCTCGAGAGGTAAATAAATACAAGTGAAGGTAAACAGGTAATGGTGTCCTTGTGATGCAGGTAGGGGGTCCGATTGCTTCGATGGGATGTAGAAGTTGAGGAATGGTGGCCATTTCTGAATCCATGTGTCAATGTACTTTTGAGGTTTATCATGAAGTACAACCATGGACCCAATCCTTAGCATTTTTAGTAATGCCATGCCAAATGGACTTCCTCTTCAGTAGCTGTCCAGTAGATCGTCATGAGGGATGTAAGGGGACATGGATCAAAATCAAACACCTGTTGTGGCATATGGGAGCAGGTATCCATGGCTGTGACCTACCAGTACCAAGGTCACAGAGGAGTATGAAGTTGGATTCATCAAGGGTGACGTCTTCCAAACAGAGGAATGTGCTGGATGTTCTGCATGCTTGGTACTTTGGATCTTTTCATTGGGGTTCTTCTAAGGCATTGTAAAGCAATCCCAGTTGAATGGCAGCCAATGTGTTTCTTGACAGGTCATCGCCAATGTGACTAATTTTCCCAGGGACATGTTGAAGGGTGCAGTTGGTGGACAGATGTTGGCATTGACGGGCAGACCAGGCATGGGACTGTTGAGTGAAGGTGTGCATCAATGGCATGTAGTCTGTGTAAATAGCGAAGGGTGTACCATCTAAGAAATGGTGAAAGCGATGGACAGCAAAATGTACCACCAGCAATTCGCGGCCGAAGGTAAAGTAGCTGGATTTCGACTTGGACTGTTTTCTACTGAAAAAAGCAAAGAAACTTGGTTGAGCCATTGACCACTTGCTCGAATACTGCACCAATAGCGACATCACGGGGATTGGTGGAGAAAAGGAGAGGGGCATATGACACAGGAAAAGTGAGAGCAGCAGCATTTGATGGGGGTATTCATTGTGTTGCAGGTCGCTTCTTGAAGGAGATACACCTTTAGGTCTTATTGCTTGCCCTTGAGGGAGGCATAGAGAGGGGCAAGAGTAGCAGCGATGGCTGGCAAGAATCACTGATACCTTCTTAGGGAATAGGTCGGGTTCAGGAGTGATGTAATGCCCTAAGAACGATATTTCGTTGGCGCCAAAAGTACACTTGTTATACAGGACTAAAAAGTCGTACTATTGTAGGTGGTAGAGAAAGATGCGTAGGTGATGAAGGTGTTCTTCTTTGGAGGAAGATAAAACAAGTATGTCAGCCACGTTACATAACATACGCATAAAGAAAGATCCTTAAGTAACAGTGGCCCTAGCATTATGAAGGAGAAAACAGGAGTAATTGAATGTATATGTGCCTAAAGTGATGATGGGAGTCTTGGGTATATCTTCTGGGTGGATGGTTGATTGATTGATTTAAAGTTTTCAGGCATACTGACATCTAAGGTCATTGAATAGCACCTGATAATACCCTTTCAGGAAGTCGAGAGTAGAGAACACGTTTGCTTTGTGCAAGTAAGAGGTAATTACAGCGATATTGAATAGCAGGTAGGGATCCCGTTCTATGTGCATGTTCAGACACTTGAAATACTCACAAGGGTGCAGTGTGTCATCCTTCCTAAGGACAATGTGTATGGGTGATGACCATGGTTTTGAGGCCTTATAGCAAAGGCCCATTTCTTTCATTTTGGTGAACGTTCCTTTAGCGGTTGCCAAACAATCTGAGGTCAGGCCTTTAAATCTGGCAAACACTGCTGGATCCGATCGTATTGATATGGATATAAATGCCGTGTTTGACGGGAGTTGTTGGCGTTTGGTGAAGTTCTGATCACAGGACTTCCGGGTATGATATGAGGAGGGCATAGGTATCTGTGGTATGCTGATATAGAGTGTGAGGCTGGAAGGGGCAGGTAGAAGAGGTGTTGACGAGTATGAGTCTGCGTTGACTAAATGTTGATATGCCCTATCAACCAGGAGGCAGAAATTGGCGAAGAATTCCACACACAGTGTCTTGTACCCATGTGTGGGGATCTCAGATCTGTTGGCAACTACCAGGTGCCTGTCAGCAGACTTAGAATGACTATGTTATGTTCTGGAGAGTGATATTGGTGAAAGGGAGTAGCAAGCATCAGTGTCTACCAAAACTGCACATCAGTTCCTGCATCAAGTAAAAAGAAAAGATTAGTGACAGGGGAGGCCACCATCACAACTGATGGCCTACTGACAACTGTCCACACATTTATTCGCAGCATTCTCAAATATGGATTGATAGTAGCTTGAATATGGCTGATAGGTGTTAGTAAGTGGCTGTATAAGTAGTTGGTTGAGGCTTAAGCAAGGGGCGGCGTACGTGGGTAGTGGGCGACTTTGTCACTGCTCTGGCTTGTTATGGGGCAGGTGGAGGCCTTGATGGATGTCTTAAAGGTGGTGAAGTTGTTATCCATAAGGGTGTTGACTTTGGTCATCAGATCCTTCTTGGGCAAGGTATCAATATCGGGGATGGTAGTACGTCAAGGTTTGGGTAGGCGTTGCACCCAAAGGGCACAAAGTAGATGCGCTTCCGAAGGAAAACCATCTGCAGTAGGTTGCAGGGGACCGGCATTGGTTATTTCCCTGAGGGCAAGCGAAGCCTTCTGCTCCCCCAATGATTTTGGAGACAGTTGAAATAGCTTGGTTATACGGGTGGCTGGCATTGATGAGTACTGCTCCAGGATGTATGATTTTATAGTGTCATACTCTATGGTGGCATCTCCTTAGTCGCAAAGCCAAACGGAGATTTCCGGGAAAGTGTCCTCATGGATTGCCACATGCTGAAACCAGGTAAAACCTCTTCTGGCGAAGGACAACAGTATAATTGATGCGGCGGTGATAGAATCTGGTTTGTTGGGGGGCATTGTGAAAGAGTAGGATGCAGCGGTGAGCGGGAAGGTGCGCAGGCTGCGGTCCCTCCGGGAGTCACCAATATGGCAGGCATATAAGGGTCTCATTGGCAGGACGAGCTGGATATAACTGACTTTATTCATACGAGATAACAAGCTCATATATAAATGGTTAAGGGTAACAATGGCATAAAACTTTAACAATGTGAAACATGCAATGGCAAGCTTAAACAGATTTTTCTATCTTGAAAGAGAGAGAGAGAGAGAGAGAGAGAGAGAGAGAGAGAGAGAGAGAGAGAGAGAGAGAGATCAATATTATTACAGTGCATTAGCATGTATGAAATACACGTACATAATAATCTATAGAATTCTATGTCAACATTTACTACATTAAGAACGTAATAATATAACAAAATTCATAATACACAAGTATTTGATAATACAATAATTCGTGAATACTTTTGCTATCCTAAAGTCTAAAAAAAGCAGGAATGTTCAACTTCTTCCAATCAGTATTTCATTGTGTCTGGTCGAATCTGAGTCATAAGAGAGGAAATATTACAGTACACAAAAAAAAAGAAATGTGGTTTTAGCAACGCTTTCTGAGGCATATACTGTGAAAGACGGATTATATCTATAATGTTTCCCAACACCAGAGGGCTACATGACGCTGACTCTTTAATCTTTTGTATGCAGTATTGAGTGAGATTCTGAAGGACAATGGGATGGCATTCTGTTAGAATGTAAGAGTATACTATATGAACTAGCGTCTAGATATTGTGATGAGCCGAGAGAAGGTTGTGACTCAAAGACAGGATGAAAGCAACTGAGTAACTTTATTTGAGAACACTCTCTTTTATATACAAAAACTCAGTGCAACAGGAAATTTCCTGTTCAAAAAGACATGCATCGATTAACATTTGATGGTGAGAAAAAGAGACATGTTATTTCAGGTTCTTTTTAGTGTGAGGGGAGAGCGAAGATACAAGCATAACATATACAGAGAATTAAATGTAGTTACTATGTACGATCGTGTGACACACGGTTGGTATATGACTCCCCCCCTAAAAATGACATACTGTACATGTTAAATAGGGCGCCCTGATCTAGAGAGGCGAACTGTAGGCGGGTCATCTGGCAGGAGATTAGCAGATTTTAGATGATCAATGGAGACAGTCTTCTTTGCCACGAAAGTTTAGTAGGAATGCTTTCGGACTGCGTCGGATCACAAGGAAAGGTCCCGTGTAAGGGGGCGTTAGCGGTGGCTTGCTACTGTCGTTGTGTAGGAAGACGTGCGTTGCAGAGTGCAAGTCTGGCAGTATGTGATGCTTTGCTGGGGGCTTGTAAGTCTGGCGACATGAAGTAAATTTTCCCACGTATGAGCTGGAGATCGTCGGAGGAGGTTGCAGAAGGAAAAAATTCGGCAGGGATGACCAACGGGTAACTGTACACCATTTCAGCTGCCGAGACGTCGATGGCGTCTTTAGGAGTGATCCTTGGTCCCAGGAGGACCCAGGGAAGCTGAGTAAACCAGTTGGAATCCTTGCAGCGGGAGATCAAAGCGGCTTTGAAGGTCTGATGAAAACGTTCAACCATTCCATTGGCAGCGGGATTGTAGGCATTTGTCTGATGTAGGGTGATGCCCAGGAGATTCGCTAAGGATGTCCACAATTGAGAGGTGGAAGTGGTACCCCTGTCAGAAGTAATATGCTCATGGATACCAAATCTTGTAATCCATTCTGAGAGTAAGGCAAGTGTACATGAGGCAGATGATGCAGTTTCCATGGGAATGGCTTCAGGCTAACGAGTGGAGTGGTCGATGACGGTAAATAGGAAACGATGTCCTTGTGATGTGGGTTGGGGGCCTACAACGTCGGCGTGAATGTGTGCAAAACGATGCTGAGGTTGAGGAAAGGTGCCCACACCTGAATCCATGTGTTGATGTACTTTGGAATTTTGGCAAGAAGTACAGGCACGGACCCAATCCTTAGCATCCTTAGAAATGCTGTGCCAAATGAACTTCATCTTCATCTGCACTGGGATGTGAAAGGCCATGAATGAAATAAAAAACCTGCCGGCACATGGGAGCAGGAATCCAAGGTCGCGGTCTACCTGTACTGACGTTACAGAGGAGGGTGGTGTTGGGGTCTTCGAAGGGGAAGTCTTCCCAACGGAGGGACGTGCAGGATGTCCTATATGCTTGATACTCTGGATCCTGTCGTTGGGCTTTAGCCAAGGCATCGTAATCCGATCCCAGTTGAACGACAGGGCATCGGCAACGGGATTCATTTTACCAGGGACGTATTGAAGGGTGCAATTGTATTCAGGCACGGCGGAGAGATGTCGGCGTTGACGGGCAGACCAGGCATCAGACTGTCGAGTGAAGGTGTGCACCAGAGGTATTTGGTCTGTGCGAATGACAAAGGGTGTACCTTCTAAGAATTGGCGAATAACCCAATTCTGCCTTGGACAGTTTTCTGCTGAAGAAGGCCAATGGGCGGGGCGAGCCGTTGATCACCTGCTCGAGTACTGCACCAATAGCGATGTCGCTGGCATCGGTGGAGAGACAGAGAAGGGCATGTGGGATAGGAAAAGTGAGAGCCGCAGCGGTTGATAAGGCCTTCTTTGCATTGCAGAAGGCCGCTTCTTGAAGGGGACCCCACTTCAGGTCCTTTGGCTTGCCCTTAAGGGAGGCGTAGAGGGAAGCAAGAGTGGTGGCAATAGCTGGCAGAAAACGGTGATAATAGTTGATCATGCCCAAGAATTCCTGCAGAGTTTTGAAGGTCGGGGGGAAGTCTTAAACGGCTGCTACCTTCTCAGGGAGGGGATGGGCTTCTTCAGGAGTGATGCGGTGCCCTAAAAATGACACTTCGTTGGCACCAAAGGTACACTTGTCGTACCAGACTACAAGGCTGTTTTGTTGCTGGCGGTCGAGCACGATGCGCAGGTGATGGAGGTGTTCCTCTTTTGAGGAGGAGAACACAACTATGTCGTCCATATAACATACACAGAAGGGAAGGTTACCTAAGATGCCATCCATGAGAGGTAGAAACGTGGCCCCAGTATTACGAAGGCCAAAACAGGAGTAATTGAAGGTGTATGTACCAAACGGAGGGTTGATGGCGGTCTTGGCGATGCCTTCTGTGATCATAAGCACCTGATAATACCCTTTCAGGTGGTCGAGCTTAGAGAAAACCTTCGCTTCGTGCAAGTAGGAGGTCACGTCGGCGATGTTTGGGAGGGGGTAGTGACCTAGTTCTGTTTGCATGTTCAGGTGGCTTTAATCCCCGCATGGATGGAGGGAGTCGTCTTCCTTCAGAACGATGTGTAAGTGTGGCGACCATGGGCTGGAGGCCTTATGGCAAAGGCCCATTTTCTCCATTTCGGCGAACGTCTGTTTGGCGGCTGCCAATCGTTCCGGTGCCAGACGTCTGAATTTTGCGATGACTGGGGGTCACGTCGTCTTGATATGGTGATAAATACCGTGTTTGGCAGGAGCCGTGGCCGTTTGGTGAAGTTCTTGACTTAAAACTTCCGAGTATGACGTGAGGAGGCAGGCGTAGTCATCCGTGGGTGCGCTGATGTAGAGAGAGAGGCTGGAGGGGGCGGGTTGAAGAGGTGTCGACAAGTACGAATCTGAGGTGACCAATCGCTGGTGGGCAACATCGACCAGAAGGTGGAAATGAGAGTGGAAATCGTCGCCGAGGATTGGCAATGTGACGTCAGCAACGAGAAACTTCCAATTAAATTTACTGTTTCCAAATGATAATGTGAGGTTCTCGTAACCGTAGGAGGGTATCGCAGATCCGTTGACAGCTACCAAGCGGATGTCGGCAGACGCAGACAGACTACGTCGTGTCCTGAAGAGTTCTCTTGGCAAAAGAGAATGACAAGCACCCGTGTCTACCAAAAATCGCACTGCCGTTTCTGCATCATGTAAAAAGGAAAGATCAGAAACACGAGAGGCCATCGCCGAGAGCGATGGCCTACTTACATGTTTTTTGGCCACTGACAATCCTTGGCACATTTCTTCGCGGTTGCCCCGAATCTCTAGAGGTAGTAGCAAAACTGCGGAGGATGGGAGGTAGTAAGTGGCTGTAGAAGTCATATGTTGGGGCGCGAGCGAGTGGTGGGTGGTGGGTGGCATTGTCGCCGCTTCGGCATGTCACGGGGTAGGCGTGTATATCCTACGGCATTCACGTCAGCTTCGGTTAACGTTGATTAGGCATCCTCCTCGTCAGGGGTGGAGGCGTTGAATTGGCTGTCCATAAGGGCGTCGGCTTTGGTCATCAAGTCCTTTATTGGTAAACTATCGATATCGGGTATGGCAGCGCGTACAGGTTCGGGTA
>NC_090730.1:34773203-34833203 GCF_036898095.1 Palaemon carinicauda
ACAACATCGTGTTCAAATAGAAATAAATATCTACCTCATACTTGGGATCGAACGCTAGCCCTTCTAATGAAACGCCAGGTTGAAACCAACCCATGCAAATAGAGCCCATAAAAGGAAATCCGAACCTGACGCTAATCTAGCTGTCCGAGGATTCACCTGGCGAGATATCAGTCTCTTACCAGCGAGTTTTACCCGATTTCCCCGGGCCACCACGTGACACAATTGGTAGTAATTCATTCAAAATTACCCCTAATGAGTCAATATGGATAAATATCAACACAACATCGTGTTCAAATAGAAATAAATTTCTACCTCATACTTGGGCTGGAACGCTAGCCCCTTCTAATGAGATGCCAGGTCGAAAACAACCCTGCCACGAGAGCCCATAAAAGGAAATCCGAACCTGACGCTAATCTAGCTGTCCGAGGATTTACCTGGCGAGACATCAGTCTTTTACTAGCGAGTTTTAACCGATTTCCCCCGGGCCACTACGTGACACAATTGGTAGTAATTCATTCAAATTACCCCTAATGAGTCAATATGGATAAATATCAACACAACATCGTGTTCAAATAGAAATAAATTTTCTACCTCATACTTGGGATTGAACGCTAGCCCCTTCTAATGAAAGGCCAGGTCGAAACCCAACCATGCCACGAGAGCCCATAAAAGGAAATCCGAACCTGACGCTAATCTAGCTGTCCGAGGATTTACCTGGCGAGACATCAGTCTCTTACCAGCGAGTTTTACCCGATTTCCCCGGGCCACCACGTGACACAATTGGTAGTAATTTTTTCAATTACCCTTAATGAGTCAATATGGATAAATATCAACACAATATCGTGTTCAAATAGAAATAAATTTCTACCTCATACTTGGGATCGAACGCTAGCCCCTTCTAATGAAAGGCCAGGTCGAAACCAACCATGCCATGAGAGCCCATAAAAGGAAATCCGAACCTGACGCTAATCTAGCTGTCCGAGGATTTACCTGGTGAGACATCAGTCTCTTACCAGCGAGTTTTACCCGATTTCCCCGGGCCACCACGTGACACAATTGGTAGTAATTCATTCAAATTACCCCTAATGAGTCAATATGGATAAATATCAACACAACATCGTGTTCAAATAGAAATAAATTTCTACCTCATACTTGGGATTGAACGCTAGCCCCTTCTAATGAAAGGCCAGGTCGAAACCAACCATGCTACGAGGGCCCATAAAAGGAAATCCCAACCTGACGCTAATCTAGCTGTCCGAGGATTTACCTGGCGAGACATCAGTCTCTTAACAGCGAGTTTTTCCCGATTTCCCCGGGCCACCACGTGACACAATTGGTAGTAATTACTTCAAATTACCCCTAATGAGTCAATATGGATAAATATCAACACAACATCGTGTTCAAATAGGAATAAATTTCTACCTCATACTTGGGATCGAACGCTAGCCCCTTCTAATGAAAGGCCAGGTCGAAACCAACCATGCCACGAGAGCCCATAAAAGGAAATCCGAACCTGACGCTAATCTAGCTGTCCGAGGATTTACCTGGCGAGATATCAGTCTCTTACCAGCGAGTTTTACCCGATTTCCCCGGGCCACCACGTGACACAATTGGTAGTAATTCATTGAAATTACCCCTAATGAGTCAATATGGATAAATATCAACACAACATCGTGTTCAAATAGAAATAAATTTCTACCTCATACTTGGGCTCGAACGCTAGCCCCTTCTAATGAGATGCCAGGTCGAAAACAACCCTGCCACGAGAGCCCATAAAAGGAAATCCGAACCTGACGCTAATCTAGCTGTCCGAGGATTTACCTGGCGAGACATCAGTCTCTTACCAGCGAGTTTTTTCCCGATTTCCCCGGGCCACCACGTGACACAATTGGTAGTAATTCATTCAAATTACCCCTAATGAGTCAATATGGATAAATATCAACACAACATCGTGTTCAAATAGAAATAAATTTCTACCTCATACTTGGGATCGAACGCTAGCCCCTTCTGATGAAAGGCCAGGTCGAAACCAACCATGCCACGAGAGCCCATAAAAGGAAATCCGAACCTGACGCTAATCTAGCTGTCCGAGGATTTACCTGGCGAGACATCAGTCTCTTACCAGCGAGTTTTACCCGATTTCCCCGGGCCACCACCTGACACAATTGGTAGTAATTTATTCAAATTACCCCTAATGAGTCAATATGGATAAATATCAACACAATATCGTGTTCAAATAGAAATAAATTTCTACCTCATACTTGGGATCGAACGCTAGCCCCTTCTAATGAAAGGCCAGGTCGAAACCAACCATGCCACGAGAGCCCATAAAAGGAAATCCAAACCTGACGCTAATCTAGCTGTCCGAGGATTTACCTGGTGAGACATCAGTCTCTTACCAGCGAGTTTTACCCGATTTCCCCGGGCCACCACGTGACACAATTGGTAGTAATTCATTCAAATTACCCCTAATGAGTCAATATGGATAAATATCAACATAACATCGTGTTCAATTAGAAATAAATTTCTACCTCATACTTGGGATCGAATGCTAGCCCCTTCTAATGAAATGCCAGGTCGAAACCAACCATGCCACGAGAGCCCATAAAAGGAAATCCGAACCTGACGCTAATCTAGCTGTCCGAGAATTTACCTGGCGAGACATCAGTCTCTTACCAGCGAGTTTTACCCGATTTCCCCGGGCCACCACGTGACACAATTGGTAGTAATTCATTCAAATTACCCCTAATGAGTCAATATGGATAAATATCAACACAACATCGTGTTCAAATAGAAATAAATTTCTACCTCATACTTGGGATTGAACGCTAGCCCCTTCTAATGAAAGGCCAGGTCGAAACCAACCATGCCACGAGAGCCCATAAAAGGAAATCCAAACCTGACGCTAATCTAGCTGTCCGAGGATTTACCTGGCGAGACATCAGTCTCTTACCAGCGAGTTTTTTCCCGATTTCCCCGGGCGACCACGTGACACAATTGGTAGTAATTCATTCAAATTACCCCTAATGAGTCAATATGGATAAATATCAACACAACATCGTGTTCAAATAGAAATAAATTTCTACCTCATACTTGGGATCGAACGCTAGCCCCTTCTAATGAAAGGCCAGGTCGAAACCAACCATGCCACGAGAGCCCATAAAAGGAAATCCGAACCTGACGCTAATCTAGCTGTCCGAGGATTTACCTGGCGAGATATCAGTCTCTTACCAGCGAGTTTTACCCGATTTCCCCGGGCCACCACGTGACACAATTGGTATTAATTCATTGAAATTACCCCTAATGAGTCAATATGGATAAATATCAACACAACATCGTGTTCAAATAGAAATAAATTTCTACCTCATACTTGGGCTAGAACGCTAGCCCCTTCTAATGAGATGCCAGGTCGAAAACAACCCTGCCACGAGAGCCCATAAAAGGAAATCCGAACCTGACGCTAATCTAGCTGTCCGAGGATTTACCTGGCGAGACATCAGTCTCTTACCAGCGAGTTTTAACCGATTTCCCCGGGCCACCACGTGACACAATTGGTAGTAATTCATTCAAATTACCCCTAATGAGTCAATATGGATAAATATCAACACAACATCGTGTTCAAATAGAAATAAATTTCTACCTCATACTTGGGATCGAACGCTAGCCCCTTCTAATGAAAGGCTAGGTCGAAACCAACAATGCCACGAGAGCCCATAAAAGGAAATCCGAACCTGACGCTAATCTAGCTGTCCGATGATTTACCTGGCGAGACATCAGTCTCTTACCAGCGAGTTTTACCCGATTTCCCCGGGCCACCACGTGACACAATTGGTAGTAATTCATTCAAATTACCCCTAATGAGTCAATATGGATAAATATCAACACAACATCGTGTTCAAATAGAAATAAATTTCTACCTCATACTTGGGATCGAACGCTAGCCCCTTCTAATGAAAGGCCAGGTCGAAACCAACCATGCCACGAGAGCCCATAAAAGGGAAATCCGAACCTGACGCAAATCTAGCTGTCCGAGGATTTACCTGGCGAGACATCAGTCTCTTACCAGCGAGTTTTACCCGATTTCCCCGGGCCACCACGTGACACAATTGGTAGTAATTCATTCAAATTACCCCTAATGAGTCAATATGGATAAATATCAACACAACATCGTGTTCAAATAGAAATAAATTTCTACCTCGTACTTGGGATCGAACGCTAGCCCCTTCTAATGAAAGGCCAGGTCGAAACCAACCATGCCACGAGAGCCCATAAAAGGAAATCCGAACCTGACGCTAATCTAGCTGTCCGAGGATTTACCTGGCGAGACATCAGTCTCTTTCCAGCCTGCGAGTTTTACCCTATTTCCCCGGGCCACCACGTGACACAATTGGTAGTAATTCATTCAAATTACCCCTAATGAGTCAATATGGATAAATATCAACAGAACATCGTGTTTAAATAGAAATAAATTTCTACCTCATGCTTGGGATCGAACGCTAGCCCCTTCTAATGAAAGGCCAGGTCGAAACCAACCATGCCACGAGAGCCCATAAAAGGAAATCCAAACCTGATGCTAATCTAGCTGTCCGAGGATTTACCTGGCGAGACATCAGTCTCTTACCAGCGAGTTTTACCCGATTTCCCCGGGCCACCACGTGACACAATTGGTAGTAATTTATTCAAATTACCCCTAATGAGTCAATATGGATAAATATCAACACAATATCGTGTTCAAATAGAAATAAATTTCTACCTCATACTTGGGATCGAACGCTAGCCCCTTCTAATGAAAGGCCAGGTCGAAACCAACCATGCCACGAGAGCCCATAAAAGGAAATCCGAACCTGACGCTAATCTAGCTGTCCGAGGATTTACCTGGCGAGACATCAGTCTCTTACCAGCGAGTTTTACCCGATTTCCCCTGGCCACCACGTGACACAATTGGTAGTAATTCATTCAAATTACCCCTAATGAGTCAATATGGATAAATATCAACATAACATCGTGTTCAATTAGAAATAAATTTCTACCTCATACTTGGGATCGAATGCTAGCCCCTTCTAATGAAATGCCAGGTCGAAACCAACCATGCCACGAGAGCCCATAAAAGGGGATCCGAACCTGATGCTAATCTAGCTGTCCGAGGATTTACCTGGCGAGACATCAGTCTCTTACCAGCGAGTTTTACCCGATTTCCCCGGGCCACCACGTGACACAATTGGTAGTAATTCATTCAAATTACCCCTAATGAGTCAATATGGATAAATATCAAAACAACATCGTGTTCAAATAGAAATAAATTTCTACCTCATACTTGGGATTGAACGCTAGCCCCTTCTAATGAAAGGCCAGGTCGAAACCAACCATGCCACGAGAGCCCATAAAAGGAAATCCGAACCTGACGCTAATCTAGCTGTCCGAGGATTTACCTGGCGAGACATCAGTCTCTTACCAGCGAGTTTTTCCCGATTTCCCCGGGCCACCACGTGACACAATTGGTAGTAATTCATTCAAATTACCCCTAATGAGTCAATATGGATAAATATCAACACAACATCGTGTTCAAATAGAAATAAATTTCTACCTCATACTTGGGATCGAACGCTAGCCCCTTCTAATGAAACGCCAGGTTGAAACCAACCATGCAAATAGAGCCCATAAAAGGAAATCTGAACCTGACGCTAATCTAGCTGTCCGAGGATTCACCTGGCGAGATATCAGTCTCTTACCAGCGAGTTTTACCCGATTTCCCCGGGCCACCACGTGACACAATTGGTAGTAATTCATTCAAATTACCCCTAATGAGTCAATATGGATAAATATCAACACAACATCGTGTTCAAATAGAAATAAATTTCTACCTCATACTTGGGCTGGAACGCTAGCCCCTTCTAATGAGATGCCAGGTCGAAAACAACCCTGCCACGAGAGCCCATAAAAGGAAATCCGAACCTGACGCTAATCTAGCTGTCCGAGGATTTACCTGGCGAGACATCAGTCTTTTACTAGCGAGTTTTAACCGATTTCCCCAGGCCACTACGTGACACAATTGGTAGTAATTCATTCAAATTACCCCTAATGAGTCAATATGGATAAATATCAACACAACATCGTGTTCAAATAGAAATAAATTTCTACCTCATACTTGGGATTGAACGCTAGCCCCTTCTAATGAAAGGCCAGGTCGAAACCAACCATGCCACGAGAGCCCATAAAAGGAAATCCGAACCTGACGCTAATCTAGCTGTCCGAGGATTTACCTGGCGAGAAATCAGTCTCTTACCAGCGAGTTTTACCCGATTTCCCCGGGCCACCACGTGACACAATTGGTAGTAATTCATTCAAATTACCCCTAATGAGTCAATATGGATAAATATCAACACAACATCGTGTTCAAATAGAAATACATTTCTACCTCATGCTTGGGATCGAACGCTAGCCCCTTCTAATGAAAGGCCAGGTCGAAACCAACCATGCCACGAGAACCAATAAAAGGAAATCCGAACCTGACACTAATCTAGCTGTCCGAGGACTTACCTGGCGAGACATCAGTCTCTTACCAGCGAGTTTTACCCGATTTCCCCGGGCCACCACGTGACACAATTGGTAGTAATTCATTCAAATTACCCCTAATGAGTCAATATGGATAGATATCAACACAACATCGTGTTCAAATAGAAATAAATTTCTACCTCATACTTGGGATCGAACGCTAGCCCCTTCTAATGAAAGGCCAGGTCGAAACCAACCATGCCACGAGAGCCCATAAAAGGAAATCCGAACCTGACGCTAATCTAGCTGTCCGAGGATTTACCTGGCGAGAAATCAGTCTCTTACCAGCGAGTTTTACCCGATTTCCCCGGGCCACCACGTGACACAATTGGTAGTAATTCATTCAAATTACCCCTAATGAGTCAATATGGATAAATATCAACACAACATCGTGTTCAAATAGAAATAAATTTCTACCTCATACTTGGGATCGAACTCTAGCCCCTTCTAATGAAAGGCCAGGTCGAAACCAACCATGCCACGAGAGCCCATAAAAGGAAATCCGAACCTGACGCTAATCTAGCTCTCCGAAGATTTACCTGGCGAGACATCAGTCTCTTACCAGCGAGTTTTACCCGATTTCCCTGGGCCACCAAGTGACACAATTGGTAGTAATTCATTCAAATTACCCCTAATGAGTCAATATGGATAAATATCAACACAACATCGTGTTCAAATAGAAATAAATTTCTACCTCGTACTTGGGATTGAACGCTAGCTCCTTCTAATGAAAGGCTAGGTCGAAACCAACCATGCCACGAGAGCCCATAAAAGGAAATCCGAACCTGACGCTAATCTAGCTGTCCGAGGATTTACCTGGCGAGACATCAGTCTCTTACCAGCGAGTTTTACCCGATTTCCCCGGGCCACCACGTGACACAATTGGTAGTAATTCATTCAAATTATCCCTAATGAGTCAATATGGATAAATATCAACACAACATCGTGTTCAAATAGAAATAAATTTCTACCTCATACTTGGGATTGAACGCTAGCCCCTTCTAATGAAAGGCCAGGTCGAAACCAACCATGCCACGAGAGCCCATAAAAGGAAATCCGAACCTGACGCTAATCTAGCTGTCCGAGGATTTACCTGGCGAGACATCAGTCTCTTACCAGCCTGCGAGTTTTACCCTATTTCCCCGGGCCACCACGTGACACAATTGGTAGTAATTCATTCAAATTACCCCTAATGAGTCAATATGGATAAATATCAACACAACATCGTGTTCAAATAGAAATAAATTTCTACCTCATGCTTGGGATCGAACGCTAGCCCCTTCTAATGAAAGGCCAGGTCGAAACCAACCATGCCACGAGAGCCCATAAAAAGAAATCCAAACCTGACGCTAATATAGCTGTCCGAGGATTTACCTGGCGAGACATCAGTCTCTTACCAGCGAGTTTTACCCGATTTCCCCGGGCCACCACCTGACACAATTGGTAGTAATTTATTCAAATTACCCCTAATGAGTCAATATGGATAAATATCAACACAATATCGTGTTCAGATAGAAATAAATTTCTACCTCATACTTGGGATCGAACGCTAGCCCCTTCTAATGAAAGGCCAGGTCGAAACCAACCATGCCACGAGAGCCCATAAAAGGAAATCCGAACTTGACGCTAATCTAGCTGTCCGAGGATTTACCTTGCGAGACATCAGTCTCTTACCAGCGAGTTTTACCCGATTTCCCCGGGCCATCACGTGACACAATTGGTAGTAATTCATTCAAATTACCCCTAATGAGTCAATATGGATAAATATCAACACAACATCGTGTTCAAATAGAAATAAATTTCTACCTCATACTTGGGATCGAACGGTAGCCCCTTCTAATGAAAGGCCAGTTCGAAACCAACCATGCCACGAGAGCCCATAAAAGGAAATCCGAACCTGACGCTAATCTAGCTGTCCGAAAATTTACCTGGCGAGACATCAGTCTCTTACCAGCGAGTTTACCGATTTCCCCGGGCCACCACGTGACACAATTGGTAGTAATTCATTCAAATTACCCCTAATGAGTCAATATGGATAAATATCAACACAACATCGTGTTCAAATAGAAATAAATTTCTACCTCGTACTTGGGATCGAACGCTAGCCCCTTCTAATGAAAGGCTAGGTCGAAACCAACCATGCCACGAGAGCCCATAAAAGGAAATCCGAACCTGACGCTAATCTAGCTGTCCGAGGATTTACCTGGCGAGACATCAGTCTCTTACCAGCGAGTTTTAGCCGATTTCCCCGGGCCACCACGTGACACAATTGGTAGTAATTCATTCAAATTACCCCTAATGAGTCAATATGGATAAATATCAACACAACATCGTGTTCAAATAGAAATAAATTTCTACCTCATACTTGGGATTGAAAGCTAGCCCCTTCTAATGAGATGCCAGGTCGAAAACAACCCTGCCACGAGAGCCCATAAAAGGAAATCCGAACCTGACGCTAATCTAGCTGTCCGAGGATTTACCTGGCGACACATCAGTCTCTTACTAGCGAGTTTTAACCGATTTCCCCGGGCCACTACGTGACACAATTGGTAGTAATTCATTCAAATTACCCCTAATGAGTCAATATGGATAAATATCAACACAACATCGTGTTCAAATAGAAATAAATTTCTACCTCATACTTGGGATTGAACGCTAGCCCCTTCTAATGAAAGGCCAGGTCGAAACCAACCATGCCACGAGAGCCCATAAAAGGAAATCCGAACCTGACGCTAATCTAGCTGTCCGAGGATTTACCTGGCGAGACATCAGTTTCTTACCAGCGAGTTTTAGCCGATTTCCCCGGGCCACCACATGACACAATTGGTAGTAATTCATTCAAATTATCCCTAATGAGTCAATATGGATAAATATCAACACAACATCGTGTTCAAATAGAAATAAATTTCTACCTCATACTTGGGATCGAACGCTAGCCCCTTTTAATGAAAGGCCAGGTCGAAACCAACCATGCCACGAGAGCCCATAAAAGGAAATCCGAACCTGACGCTAATCTAGCTGTCCGAGGATTTACCTGGCGAGACATCAGTCTCTTACCAGCCTGCGAGTTTTACCCTATTTCCCCGGGCCACCACGTGACACAATTGGTAGTAATTCATTCAAATTACCCCTAATGAGTCAATATGGATAAATATCAACACAACATCGTGTTCAAATAGAAATAAATTTCTACCTCATGCTTGGGATCGAACGCTAGCCCCTTCTAATGAAAGGCCAGGTCGAAACCAACCATGCCACGAGAGCCCATAGAAGGAAATCCGAACCTGACGCTAATCTAGCTGTCCGAGGATTTACCTGGCGAGACATCAGTCTCTTACCAGCGAGTTTTACCCGATTTCCCCGGGCCACCACGTGACACAATTGCTAGTAATTCATTCAAATTACCCCTAATGAGTCAATATGGACAGATATCAACACAACATCGTGTTCAAATAGAAATAAATTTCTACCTCATACTTGGGATCGAACGCTAGCCCCTTCTAATGAAAGGCCAGGTCGAAACCAACCATGCCACGAGAGCCCATAAAAGGAAATCCGAACCTGACGCTAATCTAGCTGTCCGAGGATTTACCTGGCGAGAAATCAGTCTCTTACCAGCGAGTTTTACCCGATTTCCCCGGGCCACCACGTTACACAATTGGTAGTAATTCATTCAAATTACCCCTAATGAGTCAATATGGATAAATATCAACATAACATCGTGTTCAAATAGAAATAAATTTCTACCTCATACTTGGGATCGAACTCTAGCCCCTTCTAATGAAAGGCCAGGTCGAAACCAACCATGCCACGAGAGCCCATAAAAGGAAATCCGAACCTGACGCTAATCTAGCTGTCCGAAGATTTACCTGGCGAGACATCAGTCTCTTACCAGCGAGTTTTACCCGATTTCCCTGGGCCACCACGTGACACAATTGGTAGTAATTCATTCAAATTACCCCTAATGAGTCAATATGGATAAATATCAACACAACATCGTGTTCAAATAGAAATAAATTTCTACCTCGTACTTGGGATCGAACGCTAGCCCCTTCTAATGAAAGGCTAGGTCGAAACCAACCATGCCACGAGAGCCCATAAAAGGAAATCCGAACCTGACGCTAATCTAGCTGTCCGAGGATTTACCTGGCGAGACATCAGTCTCTTACCAGCGAGTTTTAGCCGATTTCTCCGGGCCACCACGTGACACAATTGGTAGTAATTCATTCAAATTATCCCTAATGAGTCAATATGGATAAATATCAACACAACATCGTGTTCAAATAGAAATAAATTTCTACCTCATACTTGGGATCGAACGCTAGCCCCTTCTAATGAAAGGCCAGGTCGAAACCAACCATGCCACGAGAGCCCATAAAAGGAAATCCGAACCTGACGCTAATCTAGCTGTCCGAGGATTTACCTGGCGAGACATCAGTCTCTTACCAGCCTGCGAGTTTTACCCTATTTCCCCGGGCCACCACGTGACACAATTGGTAGTAATTCATTCAAATTACCCCTAATGAGTCAATATGGATAAATATCAACACAACATCGTGTTCAAATAGAAATAAATTTCTACCTCATGCTTGGGATCGAACGCTAGCCCCTTCTAATGAAAGGCCAGGTCGAAACCAACCATGCCACGAGAGCCCATAAAAAGAAATCCAAACCTGACGCTAATATAGCTGTCCGAGGATTTACCTGGCGAGACATCAGTCTCTTACCAGCGAGTTTTACCCGATTTCCCCGGGCCACCACGTGACACAATTGGTAGTAATTTATTCAAATTACCCCTAATGAGTCAATATGGATAAATATCAACACAATATCGTGTTCAGATAGAAATAAATTTCTACCTCATACTTGGGATCGAACGCTAGCCCCTTCTAATGAAAGGCCAGGTCGAAACCAACCATGCCACGAGAGTCCATAAAAGGAAATCCGAACCTGACGCTAATCTAGCTGTCCGAGGATTTACCTTGCGAGACATCAGTCTCTTACCAGCGAGTTTTACCCGATTTCCCCGGGCCATCACGTGACACAATTGGTAGTAATTCATTCAAATTACCCCTAATGAGTCAATATGGATAAATATCAACACAACATCGTGTTCAAATAGAAATAAATTTCTACCTCATACTTGGGATCGAACGCTAGCCCCTTCTAATGAAAGGCCAGGTCGAAACCAACCATGCCACGAGAGCCCATAAAAGGAAATCCGAACCTGACGCTAATCTAGCTGTCCGAAAATTTACCTGGCGAGACATCAGTCTCTTACCAGCGAGTTTACCGATTTCCCCGGGCCACCACGTGACACAATTGGTAGTAATTCATTCAAATTACCCCTAATGAGTCAATATGGATAAATATCAACACAACATCGTGTTCAAATAGAAATAAATTTCTACCTCGTACTTGGGATCGAACGCTAGCCCCTTCTAATTAAAGGCTAGGTCGAAACCAACCATGCCACGAGAGCCCATAAAAGGAAATCCGAACCTGACGCTAATCTAGCTGTCCGAGGATTTACCTGGCGAGACATCAGTCTCTTACCAGCGAGTTTTAGCCGATTTCCCCGGGCCACCACGTGTCACAATTGGTAGTAATTCATTCAAATTACCCCTAATGAGTCAATATGGATAAATATCAACACAACATCGTGTTCAAATAGAAATAAATTTTACCTCATACTTGGGATTGAACGCTAGCCCCTTCTAATGAAAGGCCAGGTCGAAACCAACCATGCCACGAAAGCCCATAAAAGGAAATCCGAACCTGACGCTAATCTAGCTGTCCGAGGATTTACCTGGCGAGACAGCAGTCTCTTACCAGCCAGCGAGTTTTACCCGATTTCCCCGGGCCACCACGTGACACAATTGGTAGTAATTCATTCAAATTACCCCTAATGAATCAATATGGATAAATATCAACACAACATCGTGTTCAAATAAAAATAAATTTCTACCTCATACTTGGGATCGAACGCTAGCCCCTTCTAATGAAAGGCCAGGTCGAAACCAACCATGCCACGAGATCCCATAAAAGGAAATCCGAACCTGACGCTACTCTAGCTGTCCGAGGATTTTTGCAGCACTCGTGTGTACATCGTTCATAGATTTTTCTATTTTTTTTCTTTTTAGTTGATAGGTAAGATGAATGAAAGAAACACATCGGCAATGCGCATGATTACTTCCCGTTTGTAAACACCTGCGCCAGCTGGCCCACTTATCCCAAATCCGTACTTTCTTATTTTGTTAAGCCATTTTCGTTTAATTGATATCAACAATAATAAACCCGATTGGCTGCATCCGGTGAACAGACTTTAAGGGCAATCAGTGATTTCTTTACTATTGCGGACATTGCAGTTAAATATGTTGTAAGAATTGGCTCCGTAAATTCTCAATTGCCTTTTGTACTGGATTAATGAGGCCAGATTTGTTATCATGTCTTTTGTGGTAGATTCTTTAGCCAATATCATACCGTAGATGTTCTTAACGATTCTCGGCTTAAAATTTCACTGTATCAGAAAGAAATGATGACAAAACTTCTCTTTTTAGTAGTACTGTGGTTCTTACAACTGCATTCACGCTTAATGATGATAAATATATTGCTTTTCTCCCTTTCCTAAACATGGTTATAAACTAATTGATTATTCTTAACTCTGTCTATATATGAGAGAAGAATGACTATTCCCATAAGTAAATTACCTTTTCCTGTCTGATCTACCTGGCAATTGATATTAAGAGATATGATAATAGCGTTATTATCATGGAGCCCCTTCATCCAAAGGTATATAATGCTTCGTTAGGAAAAAGGGCAAAATATGCTCCGAGAAGAGAGGTTATAAATTTCTCAAGTGTTGACTGAATAAACGTTTTCGATCCATAACCCACGAGCAACTTTGTTTTTGCTGATGGGTATTCACACAATGACTGTTTTCATATATAGCATCCTTTGCCGCTCGTCTGTTTAGTTAAATAGAAAAAAAACTCACCCCTATCTCTCTCTCTCGCTCTCTCTCTCTCTCTCTCTCTCTCTCTCTCTCTCTCTCTCTCTCTCTCTCTCTCTCTCTCTCTCTCTCTCTCTCATGATCTTTTTGTCCCTAGAACGAAGATAGATGTAGGGACATCAATCTCAAGGGACGTATCATTTGCAATAATCTGCCCATCATATTAAAGGACTTTGCAACCTTGAAAATGTTCCTAGATAATTTAAAAAGATACCTATTAGAAAAACAGAACTGATGATATTAGGATTTTCCTTTCCTTAAACTGATGTATAAATATTATGTGAGTTTTGGTCTTCATGCTTTCAATAGTGGGGTTTGAGAACAACAAGTTTGATCTTTTTATAACTAATTACTTTTATATAATAACAAAATGTATTTTAAAGTAATTTCACCAATAGATTCTCACCTTGATATTCATTTATTAATTCATTATTTTTATGACACATTCTTTGATGTTAATTCCGAATATCAATCTTTTAAAATCACATACTTTCGGATGATTTATACTAAAATTATCTTTTTAAATAAGCTCTTGAAGTATATTGTATGCATATGTACTGTTATAGTGTTTTAATCATAAATACAAGATATACAAATGTACATTATAACTTATGAAATCTCCAAAAGGTTTTAGTCTAACTTATGAATTATGTGATATATGTTAACTGAAACGAGTTGTAATGTATTGTTTCACATTTTTAATGCGAATAAGCAATATTAAATTGGAAATAAGAATCTATTATTATTATTATTATTATTATTATTATTATTATTATTATTATTATTATTATTATTATTATCATCTCTCGTAGTAGAGCTGAGATAGAAGAAAATAGGGCAGACCTTTAATTGACCAAGGGAAACCCTTATTCTTCCAAACACGAATAGGTTTTATCATTGCAGGTTTCTATGGTATAAAATTCACAATTTATTCTTATATTTAATCTAATATTGATTCCCCTTAAATCCAAGCAATGCGAAAAAACAAGCAGCTTATCACAAATTTAATCGTATTCAGTCTGGCGACGTATGCCTAAACGAGAATTCGTGAAGATTATTAATCCCGAATTTACTTTGATCATGTTACCGCCTGCTATTTTTGGAAAACTTGGCTCTCTCTCTCTCTCTCTCTCTCTCTCTCTCTCTCTCTCTCTCTCTCTCTCTCTCTCTCTCTCTCTCTCTCTCTCTCTCTCTCTCTCTCTCTCATAAGAAATATTGATTAGCCTATATATAGTAAAAGACATCAAGCAAGGTATCTACGTCGTTTTTTGTATATATATATATATATATATATATATATATATATATATATATATATATATATATATATATATATATATATATATATATATATATATATATATATATATATATATATTTTATCTGGCTATCTGTTTACATATTGTACGATGATAGTGTATTACAATTACTCTCTCTCTCTCTCTCTCTCTCTCTCTCTCTCTCTCTCTCTCTCTCTCTCTCTCTCTCTCTCTCTCTCTCTCTCTCTCTCTCTCTAATAATAATACTTTAAGCCATATTATCAGGTCTGAGACAGGACTGCCTTTGTGCACCTGACACCAAAACTGTTTGGTTTATTCATGTTTGGTTCGTAAAGGGAATATGATTTCCACAAAAGCAAATATTTTATCATCATCGATTCGGAGGAATGAATAGGAAATCAATGGAACGAGGCTAGAGAGAAATACAGGAGAAAGTTTACAAATGAATAGAAAAGGACGAAAAGGGAATAGAGGAAATTAACTGAAAATGCATAGATTTAACGGAGGAGAAAATATTGCACAAAACAAAGGGTATTTGATAATTAAATGGAAGTTAGAACGGTAAATGAGGATAATAGAGGAATAGATTAGAAATATAGGCATGGTATATATCAACAAGAAAGATATAAATGTGAGAAAAGGGAAATGGATAAAGGAAAAGGGTCAAAATACATAGCCAGGCATGAAGGGTAAAATGAAATAAAGGAAAAATGTAAACAATTCTAATATGACAAGTGAAGACGACGGCTGTATACGTAAGAGAAACTCCCCGATATCGTGCTTAGAAACCTTCTTTTATATCAAAGACGGTGAATGGGTGAATAGAAATCACGATTATGCAGTGAACGCCTCCATCAAAATATATAATTACAAGATGAACATGGGTAAGATACAGCTGTGTTTCTCGTAAGTCCTTTAAGGGAACAGGTCAAGTTTCATCATATATCACGTTGTATATTCGGCCATAGCCTCTGTACTATGGCCGTGCACAGTTTCTCTTGTAATTTATCGTTGTTACTGTACTTAATATATTTTATTTGGGATGCTTATTACTTCTCTTGTAGTTTTTTTTCCTCGTTTCCTTTCCTCACTGTGCTATTTTTCCCTGTTAGAGTCGTTAAGCTTATAGCATCTTGCTTTTCCAATTAGCGTTATATTTATTTGTTTCTGGCCTGGTGTTGTTATATTTCTGGATTCAAAAGATTTCATAGCTGATATGTCGCAAGGGTTCCGTATAATCAGTCTTCAAAGCTGAGATTATCAACTAGAGAGAAAAGCAACACTCTGCCTTTTTGTGTTGGGTGGATCTAAAGCTTCTTGTTGTATCAAAGGTATTAACGGTTTAAGTAATTGCAATTCATTAAAAGTGATGATGTTAATAATGAAAATGAGGAAAGAATGATGATGACATTATTATTATTATTATTATTATTATTATTATTATTATTATTATTATTATTATTAATAATAATAATAATAATAATAATAATAATAATAATAATAATAATAATAATAATAATAATAATAATGATAAAATTCTACAGCCCATGAGTTTTTCCTCGTTGTAGGGGGACCTGTCACTATCGTTTTTCCACAATGTAAGTTCTCTCTTCATGAAGATTTTGAAGTTTATAAAGGGGAAAGTTCGGAGAAGATTACTGCCAATGACCAAACTAAATATGCTATAATTAAATAAAGGACTTCATTATATCAATTATGCATAAATGAATGTTGTAATTAGAATTCACTATCCAAAACATATTAGCTACTAAGCTTACACCTAATTTACGGACATGGAAGGATTGTTAAGTCATCGGGAATAATACTGAGGACGATTGCTTTCAGTCACCTAAACAAGCTGAAGTTTGTCTTGGTGTTTAACTTTTTTTCAGACTCAAGATAAGCTGGAATTAATCAAGAGATTGATTTTTCTTTACATATATCAGGATATTTGTTCCTCTCGTTCTTTCTGTAATACAGTTTAAAGGTTAACAATCTTCTCAACGGCCTACATTAAATATTCGATGTGGAACTAAAAAGAAAAAAAAATTGTGCCACTATTTAGAAAAATATACTTACACATTTGTCGTAGTAATCATAGGCTTTAAAGGTCATTGATCATTTAGAAAATCTTGGGAAACATTTGAAATGTATTGACTGTTAACATAATAAAAACAAAATCAATCAATCAATAGTTTATATAAAAAACTATTGCCTCTTTACAATTTCAACGAATTCTCAGTTTACGATAATTTTACTCCGTTCCTTTTTGTATCATAATCTTTTCTTGTTAACTTGAAGCAGATAATCACCTTCTATCTAATTACTTTCACTTTGTCACCTTCTTCTCTAACTATCTATCTATCTATCAAACTTTATATATATCTATCTATCTATCTATATATATATATATATATATATATATATATATATATATATATATATATATATATATATATATATATATATATATATATATATATGTGTGTGTGTGTGTGTGTGTGTGTGTGTGTGTGTGTGTGCGCGTATTATTTTCGTCAAACACTTTTTAAACCGGTGCCGTCTCCTTCCCCTCACCTTAAAGACACTTTTTTGTGGAGACGAAACATCAGTGTCATTTCCTCGGCCAAACTTTGAAGTTGACACTGCACCCACTTAAAACTTTCAGCTTTGTAATGTTGGCATTTCTGATTCGCGTCAGCTCTGTAATGTTGGCATTTCTGGTTCGCGTCAGCTCTGTAATGTTGGCATTTCTGGTTCGCGTCAGCTCTGTAATGTTGGCATTTCTGGTTCGCGTCACCTCTGTAATGTTGGCATTTCTGGTTCGTTTCATCTCGGTAAAGTTGGCCTTTCAGATGTATTTGCTCACGTATACTTGGCTCAAGTGAAACTTTTGTCTCACCATTTTTCTCGATAAGAGTTCTCGCTGTGTCTCATTGTAATTTTTTTTTCTTTTTTTTTTTGTATAGCAGAGTCGATATAATTATAAAAAAGAAAAACAAAATATATCAAAGGTGACTTTTGCAGCCAGAAGTTAAATATCTTTTAGGAAGACGTAGATAGAAACTTCTTTTTATGAACAATGCTCTCTCTCTCTCTCTCTCTCTCTCTCTCTCTCTCTCTCTCTCGTGATGCACATAATAAGCTAAATTCTTATTCAGGTAAATTCATCTTTGATTAATGTAAAAATAACCCAATAACTTAGTTGTCCCCTAACTTGAAAGTAGATAATATCTGTTTATGTCTCATGTCTCCATATCACAGAGGAGTTCAGAAAGTTCCAAATGTAAAGAGTATCTGTATCATACATTAACAATGTCAGTTGGCATTTAATGGAATTCAATTCATCTGCAAATGCTAAGCACTTTGTATGAAGAGAGTGCGTGCAGTATCTTGCTCCTACTAGAGATAATAATTTTAGCAACAATACAGATGTTATTATGCTAACAGGAGAGTATACACAAAGAACAAACTTAATCTTTCTGTTTCATAATTCCATTTCTCTTGGAAATATCCAAGTCTTTGTAACAATGAAATTACATTTATGTTCCCAAATCATGTCATCAATTTTCCTTAGGCCATCCAACGACATGTTGCAATGGGAAGTTTAATCCATTCGATATCAGAATCACCTTTCCCTTTGGTCATCCAATCGAAGGCATAGCAGGTCTCCTTAGAGGAAGCCAGACCGGTTGATAACAATGATGATAATACATTTCGTAATGGGGTGAGAGGAACTTCTACTTTCCGAACATTTCTTTCTACTTCATCCTTTATTTCTTTCATGTTTTCATCACTCTTCCACGATTTCCTCCTCCCTGCCTATTTCTATATTTCGCAACACCAACCAGAATTGGCTCAGAAGTCTTTCCTCGGTCTGTTGCCAGTAGGTTTTCTGACTTTACACGAGAGAGAGAGAGAGAGAGAGAGGCTTTACTTTATTAAACAGCCTCTCAGGGGGAAGATATAGAGAAAAGAAATAATTTCAAAGAGTCTAGATCCAAATTATGGTCCTAGGTAACAACCAAGTTATTTGTCATTTAACAGTCATTAGAGAAGGTGTAAGAGCAGCGGCAAGGACAAATAGGGAGAAATTTTTAAAACGTTGCCATTGGACATTTAAAATCAACTGAAATATCTCTTATTTCTCATGTGTAAAAGATTGCTGATTACTATCTAACCATTTCATAGTCTTAGGCATTATATCTCCTGATAAATTCTGATAATAATGATAATAATAATAATAATAATAATAATAATTATTATTATTATTATTGTTATTATTATCATTATTATTATTAATATTATTGTTATTATTATCATTATTATTGTTATTATTATTATTATTATTATTATTATTATTATTATTATTATTATTATTCTCATCTTTCTTGGTCAATGATAATAATAATAATAATAATAATAATAATAATAATAATAATAATAATAATAATAATAATAATAATAAAACTAGCAAACAGATGAACTCTCTTGATATAAAAGGGCTGGAAGTCTTCAACTCTTCGTGATATTTTAAGATTAAATGCTGATTATGAGGCCCATACACTGAATGATACTGACCCGTAGTAGTAAATATTATAATTCCTGTATTCTTTTGCCTTGATTATCATATATTCTAAAGTGTTGTGCGTCTTTTGTACCATATTTAAGCAATGAGCAGACGATACATTTATTTTATGATTATGCACTGATTAACTATTGTCTTACATTATGTTGCTTTATATGTTGTTTATTATCTATTTTCTCATGCTTCACTTTACAATAAATACGTTGTTCATAATATTTACCCAATGTTCCTAAATTCTTATTATTATCTTCACTCAATTATGTATAATCATAATCGTACCTGGTTAATATTTCTTATATAATTCTGTGTTTTTCTAAAATTTTAAAAATTAAGTTATTATCTTCCTATACAACGATACCGTAAAAACTGTAATTCCTAATAGACAATAAATGCTTTAGTCTGCCCATTCCTTATGTCTGTATTGACCTTTTTTAAAATATTATGTTGGCCTTTAAATCATTTAAATTTTATGAGGGGGCCTGAACGAGATTCTTAATTTTTCCTACTTATATATCTCATTTCTATTCACCCTGCTTACTTTGGTTTTCACTCGCTTTTCCACACAGAAGTTTACTTCCCTTTCCCGTTTCATATATTCTTATATTTATTCCTACCTCCTTCTACTGACATTTCCACGAACGTCTTATAGTGTTAGATGCTACCTAACATCATACTGTTTTATTTATGGCTTACAAAGTTTCGTGATATATTTGATATTTTGAGGCCGAAATGTTTTAATATTAGACACCAAGCAATCTTTTAAGTGTAATATACGGATATAGCTATGTTAATGCAAACACGCCTATCTACAAACAGACGTACATGTGTATATAAATAGATAGATGTATACAAACATACTACTCACACACACACACACACACACACACACACATATATATATATATATATATATATATATATATATATATATATATATATATATATATATATATATATATAAATATATATATAATATGTATCTATCTATCTCTCTCTCTCTCTCTCTCTCTCTCTCTCTCTCTCTCTCTCTCTCTCTCTATATATATATATATATAAATATATATATATATATATATATATATATATATATATATATATATATATATATATATATATATATATATATATATATATATATTTCTTATACCGTACTGCATATTCTGTTTTTAATCAAAACTCCCAGTTATTGTATTTCCCTTCTACGTGCCCAAACTTCGTAAAACGCCTTAAATTTATTTGTCATTGTGCTGTTATTTCAAAACATACTGAACTCCTGACATATAACCCTTTTTGATTCTATATGGAGAAGTTCTTACCTTCGCCAGAAATTTATGTTTTCATAGACGTGTATTTTGCATTGGTGTTCGTGTGTTTGTGATTTGCATAACTCAAAAATTATTTAAACGAATCTCATATAAATTTGGTGGAATGATTGGTCATGATCCAAGGACAACTGGATTAGATTTTTGGAGTGATTGGGTCAAAGGTCAAGGTAACGAAAAGGTCAAAAACGCCATTTGTTATATCTTGGTCAATTTTTATCCGACTTGCATGAAACTAGTACTAAAATGGGCATAATTCAATTGCCTATCGAGGGACATACAGCACGATTAAGGCTAAGGTCATAAAAATGTCCAAAATGTCTTTTTGCTATATCGTGGTCAAGTTTTATCCGATTTATATGTATACTATTACCAAAATGCGCATTATTCTATTTCCTATCTTATGATATATAACAGGATCAAGATCGAGGTCACTAAAAGGTCAAAAAGGTCTTTTTGCTATATCGTGGGCTAATCTCGTGAAATTTGGTGGGAGGATTGGCCATGATCCAATTTGATTAGATTTTGGGAGCGATTAGGTCAAATTTCAAGGTAAGGGTAACGAAAAGGTAAAACAAGTCTTTTTGCGAAATCATGGTCAATTCTTTAACTGAATTGCTTGAAAATAGTGCCAAAATTCTCATAATTCGATTTCCTATTTATCATTTGAGAGTGATTGGGTGAAAGATCAGGGTTAATAACGTCTTTTTGCTGTTTATTGGTCAATTTATATGCGATTTGCTTGAAACTAGTGCCAAAATGAGATTAATTCAATTGCTGATCTTGTGATATACAACATGATATACATGAAGCTATGCGCTCTACCGAGTTCCTGTTCTAGTTCCAATTGTTTCCATGTCTTTCTTTTATACGGAAGTTCCAAAAATCACAACTATAGATTATCCTGAAACTATTTTGGGGTATCGGCTCTAGGATGTTAGTATATTTCTATTCTCAAATTTATTTCCGCCCATATGAATTCATGCTTAGCTTCTTAGCCATTTCTTGTCTCTATTCTAAATTTATTTGCAATATTATTGACGGTTTTTCCTATTTTGCCAATCAGCGATTTTCAAAAAATAAATAAATAGCTAATTAGAGAGCCATGAAATTCCGATAACTTAACACGGGTCCATTGTTAAACTCCTCATAACGTTTTGAGTCAGTTTTGCCCAGTTTTTCAATTGTGATCCGTCCCACATAAGAGACTGTAACAATAACCTTATTATATAGCCTAAATTTTAAATAAAGAAAATATCCTATATCTATCGGTGATAAAATATAATTTCTAGCCTAGTCTCGACTGTAATCGCCTTTCATTATTCAGTTAAAGAGATTTATCTGGAAGGTGAATCATACGGGAAATGGTAGATAAGCAAACACTGCCGTGAAGATTATAATAATACGTGTTAAGCAAGCTAGTATTATTTAATGTATATTTGTGTGAATACATGGATGAAGTGAACCAATACATTTTACTCAATGCTATACGAAAGGCTTACGGGTAGGATTAAAAATTTACGCCAATACATTAAAAAGAGGAATTGTAGATGACCACTGCAGAAACTTAATTTCCGGTGATATTAATTTTGTCTTGTTGTTAGTTATATGAAACAAACACCTGATTCAATCTTAAAAAACCTAATGCTTAGTTGATGATGCTGTTATGTTTGCAAGTATTCAAGCTTGTAAATATAGGTTTTGAATTGCTGATTCTCTTCTTGAAATTCAGCTAAAGCTAGTTAATGGAGAAAAATAATGGAGAAAAATAATGGAGATGAAGTTAACCAACCCAAGTATGATTATCAGTAGACCTATGACACTGGATGTCCCTTGCACCACCAAAATCTATTCCGTGACTAAAATCTATTGCAGAATTTTAATTGGGCTCATAACTCTTTCGTGCTGCATATTTACATAAAGTTTTGGTCCTTTTTATACATATTATCAATCGATGTTCAATTTCATCATTAATAACATAAACCGTGGAATTCTCCTCCCTTGTAATTTGCAAGTATTATACACCTTAGAAGTCGTCTTAGGTTTGTTAGCTTGGGGATTTTGAGAGCGAAGCGTAATGATAGTTTTTCGTTGAATAAACGAAATCAAGAGGAATGCCCATGACTAAAATAAAAAAGTTAATATCTAATTCTCAGTATATATATATATATATATATATATATATATATATATATATATATATATATATATATATATATATATATATATATATATATATATATATATATATATATATATATGTGTGTGTGTGTGTGTGTGTTTGTGTTTGTGTGCGTATATATATATATATATATATATATATATATATATATATATATATATATATATATATATATATATATATATGTGTGTGTGTGTGTGTGTGTGTGTGTGTGTGTATAAGGAAACAATTTTTTCCTTTCATTATTGTCCGGTGTCCCTGGGCGATCAGTTGAGAAATATCACCTGTCTAACTACTTTTATGGGTCATAGATATTGATCCTCAGTTAGGATAATTATGAAATATATTATTGTCTGTTGGCGTGACAAAGAAGCGTCCATTTATAGTTTATAATTTGCAAAGAGGATTATCTAATAATTATTGAATTACTGCAGATAAATAGCAGCTGTTAGCTGTTAGCTGATACTGCAGTCAATGGGACCAACTGCGAAAAATTAAAACGTATTCACTCGCAACGAAATAAGAAATAGATTAAAATTGAATTAACTCGTTAATAAATATTAAAGGTTAGGAATTTGGCTTAATGAGGCCAAACAAACACATGAAAGTATTTTTTTTTTTTAAGTCCTATTTAAAGATAAAGATATTATTCGAAAATAATAGAGAGATGTAAAAGATACGAATGCAAAAAATTCAAGCATTTATTAGGTGAATCTGAAGCAACACTTTCAGCAAGGTAAAAAGCTATCTTGAACTATTACATTCCCAGGAAGACAACGAAGCCGCCCAGATGTTTGGTACCCTAGGCACTGGTTACCAAATCCCCCTACACTTCGAATACCTCAAATCCTAAAAAAACAAAAGAAAGCTTTCAATCAACGAGACAAAATTCAATATATGTGACAAGACAAAGTTACAAAAGTTTTCTAAAATTTAATATCACAGTTAATTAAAGGATCTCGCAAGTGTAAAAAAAAATTGACTGACTTAAAGAGATAATTAAGGAATCGAGATTATTTTTAGAAGTTTGATGAAGGCGCACTAAAATAATAGGGCAACTTTAAAGTCTTGTTCTGTGTGCCAAACGGAACGAGACCTACCTCAAAGAATGCCTTGCGCTGGTTTGTTCAGTTGAGTAATCCATTCAGGTGCGTAATCCATTCCGGTGCAATAATCCATCCAACGGTCACCAACTTGATAACATCTTGATAGAAAGTTTCTTTGGACGTAGCAGCAGATCTCGTTTCCCGCCCATCAGTAATTACGAAAGCAGGGATGATTAACGTGAAGTCTTACATGAAACGCATGGTAAAGTTATTCTCACTGTGAAACAGCACACGACTTCATGCAATACTGAAAATAATATTCACGTCAATTTATAAGAATATTAGCCACTTGTGTTCACCGTGAAGAGTGGAAGGAATCTGCCCCGTCTTGGATAACCTTCGCCAAGGTAAACAGTAGTTTTAAGCGGCGGTGGCGATAAAACGCATAACTAGCATTCAAGGTAGTTACGCTCATTAAGGTATATAAATGGTGTCTCGAACTATTTAAAGCACACAGCAAGGCTTATGCAATTAATTAAATAATAAGATCCTTTAATCTTACTGCGTATCAGTCAAAATACAAGGAAACCAGAAAAATAAAAAAATTGAAAAATGTACTATAGATACAGTTTTTCGTATACTCCCCACAAAACATTAAATTATTGAATAATTTAATCATAAATACCAATTAATTCAATATCCGAGCGACAACAAACAAATTGCTTTAAAGCTAAAAACCATAACCAAAAGTTTACAAGATCAACTACTCGAAACCTAAGAGTTTCCTATTTTTCCGTTTACACCTTTCAGCAGCAACTCTAGGTTTACATGCGCGTCGAGTCTGACCCTGCAAATTATCATCAATAGGATTCTCAGCAACACTGTCTTGCTCAATTTGGTTCTCAGGCCTTAAAAGAAATATAAGGTTAGAAACGTGTCTCTTAGTAATTTCTCTTGTCTTGCCCTTCAACACAACAGCACCAGTAACTTCTCCAATATCATTGACAGTCACTTCCTTAACCAAACCCATAGGATACTGGTTAGGCTTACAATAGAGTTCTTTTATTAAAACAATATCATTCTTCTGTAAAGAGGTATGTTTAACAGGAAGGTATCTGTTCTTTTTGTCAACAGCTTGCTGAGTTAATGTAGCCAGGAACTCCGAATGATACAAATCCACAAGATTATTCCTAACCTTTCTCAAATGAGAAAAGCAGTTTTTAATTTTGCTTGACTTGTTAAGAGTATAGGTGGGATCATCTGCAATCTCTGGTATCCTCTGTAAATCGGGAATTATATTAACAGAAGTAAGGTCATAGCCACGAATCAAGCTCTCAGGGGTAATAGGCTGAGGAACTGATGCGTCTAAATTTTCCCCACGCAAAGCCTCTTTGAAAGCAATAGGCCTTCTGTTCACTAAATGTACAGTCTGAGCAATCAAAAATTCAAAGTCCCTTACCTTCAGTACATTATTTTTTATAGAACCATAGACGAGCTTCTTGGTCATCTTAACACAAGTCTCTACCATCGATCCAAGTTGGCTCTGGCCTTTGAAAAAATGTTCAAACTGAATCGGTTTGACTCCATTTTCCTCCAAATACAGCTTGACCTCGGGATCCCTTAGAAAGTCCATGAATGATGATGTTAGCTCCAGCTACTAGTTGAGTGCCCATGTCAGAAATGCATAACTCTGGCAAACCAAACTCAAAACAATGTAACTGGAAGGCTCTTAAGAACTCCTTTACCGACAAGTCATAGCAAAGTTTTAAATTAATTGCCCTACTCCAATTACAAGTTATACATAATAACCAGACTTTAACCTTTTGACTGTTAATATGCACAAAATATGGCCCCATATAATCCATAAAAATATACCTGAAAGGAATTTCTGGTGCATTAATTCTGAAATCTCTGTAAGAGTTCTGGTTAAGCTTGATAGCCCTTTCATTAAAACGTCGACACACAACACAAGACTTCAACACCTTTTTAACTGTAGAATAAGACTTAGACATCCAAAACATTTTACGCATCTCTGACAAGACAGAATACACACCTGCATGAGCAAACCGTTCATGATAATCTCTGATAATCAATGTAGTTAAAGTACTATCCTTAGACAACAAAATAGGAAACCTATACCTCCCTTCATCTTTAAGTCTGGACAGCTTACTTCGTACTCTTAACAGTCCTTCTCTGTCAATATAAATATTAAGTTGTCCAACTATTCTTGGCACGTCCTTAAGTAAACGTTCACTAGAGTTAAAATATTCAAGTTCTTCAACAAAATAACATCCCTGGTCCATGGACAGCAACAATCTACTAGCCTCAGCAAAAAAATTATGATCACTGCGAAAAGCCTTTAAATGGTTAAATTTGTCAGGATCCCTAGCCATCACCTTAATTTTCAGTTTATTGACAAACAATAAAACATTGCGATAAATCAAAATTAATCTATGAAAGCTAGAAACTCTTGAAGTCATCTGAAAATGTTCAATTTCTATATCCTTACTACTAATGTAGGCACCCAAACTGTTTACTGGTATCTGAATATCCATTTTGGGATCTGGTACCACAAACTCCAAAGTATCCTTACTATGTTCCATTCTTGGAGCATTTACAAGGTCTGGACCTGTAAGGTAGTTAGTTTTCATGAGTGATTTATAAGAGAGACAACGTGTAATACAATCCCCGGGATTTTCTTCTCCAGATACAAACGAAAATATAACTGGGTGTTTTAAGCACAGTTCACTAATCTCGTGTAACCTGTTTTTCACAAACACAGAAAATTTCTGTAGTTTATCAAGATTGTGAGTGTGCGAATATATCCAAGATAAAGCTACAAGGCTATCTGAATAAACCCTTAATTCCTGAATCTTAATAGGTTTAATGCAAGAGGGACCCGATAATTCTTTGTATAAATCTAAGAGACATTCCACTGCTAAGGCAATACTTTGTAGTTCAAGGGAAGGCATACTTTTAGATTGAAGGTTTTTTCCTACCATACGATTTTTTGCAAAAGCAAAACTTAGCTTACCTGTGGAAATACACTGTATGTATATCACTACTCCAAATATACATTTGCTACTGTCAGAATAAGCTATCAGCTTGTAAGTGTCATCTCTGCTTCCCGCAAACCTAGGAACTTTGATGACAGGAGCAGCATTTGCTTGCTTAGCAATATTTTGCCATTCTCTCGAACGTTCTTTATCCAGTGCTTGATCCCAACTCAAGTGTTGATCACATTGTAATCTGTGTAGGAAGAGCCTGCTTCTATTAAGTAAAGGGCCATTAAAATTATAAAGATCATACTGCGACGCAATAGTACGTAAAACTTCCCTCTTGGTATTGGCCTTAATGTCAAGATTTATGGGCTTGGTGGATAAACAGTCCTTTTCCCGATCCCACACTAAACCAAGCAACTTTACGTTCCTATCAGTCTTAACCTCATTCTCTGAATCTATGATTTCTTGCAAATTAGAATCATTTGTTATGAACTGTTGTAACCTAAAATGGTAGGGTTCAAAAATACCTTTAACCTGTTTATAGGCCCATTCAAGTTCAGCAGAAGAATCAAAAGCAATGGCACAGTTGTCCATATAACTCAACTGATATATCAGTTTTTTGAGTTCGACCAGAGACTTACTTTCATCATCAATATCGAGGATCAAAATCTTATACAAAGCTAACATTAGCAGTGCTGGACTACATCTTAATCCAAAACTTAGCCTAACATTCTTAAAAGCTACAATAGATTTCTACATCACGGGACCATATACAAAGTAACCTGTTACTGTCCACGTCGTTTAAAGATAAATTATTAAAGGCCTGACAAATATCGAAACACAGCAAATTAAATCCAAACCTCAGATGCAATAATGCTGCTACAATCTTTTGATTTAAAGTAGGGCCTGGAAAAATGGCTTGGTTGTGACTAATTGTTAGTCCCCCAGCCTTACTCTTTTGGCAAAGATTAGAGAGGTACACAACTCTACATTTAGTAGTTTCCCTGTTCAATTTAAATACACCCATGTGGGGAAGGAAACTGTGACTTGGGTGTTCTTCTAGGAACTGGGGAAGATTGTCAATTCTCTGAATTATTCCACTCTTTAACTGGTCTTTAAATACTTTGTCCATAAGGGATAATTTATTTTCGTCTTTTTGAAGTTTCTTCAAATTAGATTTTAACACCATTAAAGCCAACTCATAATTTGTACCCAATAGATGAGCCACCTTAAAATTCCACAAAAGAGGGACTACAATCCTACCATCACCATCTCTTACCATATTATCAAGGGCATACTTTACTAGCTTGTTATTAAGCTCTGAATCTTCAGCTTCTGGGCCTCCGTTACTCATGTTCGTGTACCTGGAGCAATTCTCCTCCAAAACCTGGTTTAATGCTTTTTCAAGCTGAGATTCTATAAGGTTTCCCTTCTCGTCCAATATGGAAAATTCTGTAGGGAGTAAACTTTCTTCAATGGTAAGGTCAGATAAAAGACAACTGTTAATATTCATATCAATATTGAACTCTGGAACTGTAGCCATATTACCACTACTATTGGTTTGCTTACGAGATTTTTCATCCTTTTTAGGCATACTCTTTTCACTTTTTGAGCTAGACTGAAAAGACTTAACATCCTGTTTAACATTATCATCCAATTTCAGACACAAAAAATTAAAATGCCAATCTCCACAGTGTTTACAGCGACTATGAAATCTATACCTACAAGCGTTACTCTCATGATTCAAATTTGAACCCTTAATGCAGCCTCGTAGGTTTTCAAGTTTATCAAGCTTAGAACTGGGTGAACAATATTTTGTACACTTAAAAATTGGATGATTTGCTTCAGTGCCATCAAGTTTAGTACAAATACTGCAAGGCTTGAAGGTTTTTGACTTACCTGTTTCAGGTTTTATATTAATGGCCATAGCAGAAGCGGCATTGTCAGCAGAAATTTGATTAGTTTCCTTTGGGGCCACATTCTTGCGATTGGGTTTTCCCTGCCTTTGGCTTGCCAAATACCGCTCAGTAGCTTCAAAATAATTTTCTAGAATATCACTCAATTTTGGTTTATGATTATTAGTAATTTGGATAAAGTGATTCCTAAAGGATATATTCATTCCTTCCCAAATGAAATATTGAAGCACTGACTCAATATCAATCTGTAGCTTTCGTACCCTTTCAACAATTAAACGAACTCTGGAAATGAAATCATACGGGTCAGCACTATCATTAAGCCTAAGTTCCGACAATTGTTTCAGAATATTGAATTTCTGAGTATCACTCGATGCAAAAGCTTTAATTAACAAGTCCTTGGCAAAAGAATAACCTCGCTTATCAGCCTCTAAAGAGTTTAATAAAATGAGTGCCCTACCAGTAATCTGCTGTTTCAACCAAAGCAGTTTGTCATACACTGGATAGTTAAATTTACTAATAGTGTCTTCAAATTCACAAAGAAACCTATCCAAGTCTTCATCCTCAGAGCTACCATACGTAGGAAGGGGAGCAACTGGACTCTTGAGCAAACTACGAGCTGCACTTTGATCACTAGTAGATGGCACAGATGACTTACCATTCGAAGAATCAACAGCCAATAAACATTCTAAAAGCTTGTCTTCATAATTATGACACATCTGTAACTCTTGCTCAGACTTTGCTTCCTCCTCCTCTGTACTCCACTGTTCATATTTCAGTGATAAAATCTGTTTATCTAAATCCTCCAACCTGTGCATCCAATTCTCAAACTGCAACTTTAATTTACCCTTTTCTGCTAAAGACATAGAAGGAAACGTAAAAATGTTACGATGATTCTCGGTAATACACTTTCGTATATACTTACGAGAATTAACAAGCACTTTAAGTTGACTAGACATTGTGAAAAGGAAAAATCGAACAAAATTAATTGGAAATAAAGGTCTAATACCAAAAATATCACGACACTGAAAACGACCCGAGCCAAAAATCGCTCAAAAAATGTAATAAGATAAAAAATATCGAAATATTCACTTTCATCCCTAACTCACGCAAAAACATCTGGGCGGAAAACTGAACAAATTCATCAATCCTGTCACGGTCGCCATATTCGAAAATAATAGAGAGATGTAAAAAAATACGAATGCAAAAAATTCAAGCATTTATTAGGTGAATCTGAAGCAACACTTTCAGCAAGGTAAAAAGCTATCTTGAACTATTACATTCCCAGGAAGACAACGAAGCCGCCCAGATGTTTGGTACCCTAGGCACTGGTTACCAAATCCCCCTACACTTCGAATACCTCAAATCCTAAAAAAACAAAAGAAAGCTGTCAATCAACGAGACAAAATTCAATATCTGTGACAAGACAAAGTTACAAAAGTTTTCTAAAATTTAATATCACAGTTAATTAAAGGATCTCGCAAGTGTAAAAAAAAATTGACTGACTTAAAGAGATAATTAAGGAATCGAGATTATTTTTAGAAGTTTGATGAAGGCGCACTAAAATAATAGGGCAACTTTAAAGTCTTGTTCTGTGTGCCAAACGGAACGAGACCTACCTCAAAGAATGCCTTGCGCTGGTTTGTTCAGTTGAGTAATCCATTCAGGTGCGTAATCCATTCCGGTGCAATAATCCATCCAACGGTCACCAACTTGATAACATCTTGATGGAAAGTTTCTTTGGACGTAGCAGCAGATCTCGTTTCCCGCCCATCAGTAATTACGAAAGCAGGGATGATTAACGTGAAGTCTTACATGAAACGCATGGTAAAGTTATTCTCACTGTGAAACAGCACACGACTTCAAGCAATACTGAAAATAATATTCACGTCAATTTATAAGAATATTAGCCACTTGTGTTCACCGTGAAGAGTGGAAGGAATCTGCCCCGTCTTGGATAACCTTCGCCAAGGTAAACAGTAGTTTTAAGCGGCGGTGGTGATAAAACGCGTAACTAGCATTCAAGGTAG
The DNA here is from genome assembly GCF_036898095.1 of Palaemon carinicauda. Classification (NCBI taxonomy): domain Eukaryota; kingdom Metazoa; phylum Arthropoda; class Malacostraca; order Decapoda; family Palaemonidae; genus Palaemon; species Palaemon carinicauda. Next base: position 34,804,131 of record NC_090730.1, read on the forward strand.
TTACGCTCATTAAGGTATATAAATGGTGTCTCGAACTATTTAAAGCACACAGCAAGGCTTATGCAATTAATTAAATAATAAGATCCTTTAATCTTACTGCGTATCAGTCAAAATACAAGGAAACCAGAAAAATAAAAAAATTGAAAAATGTACTATAGATACAGTTTTTCGTATAGATATCATGATTATTATCTACTGTATTAAAGTATTAATATGGTTTATTTCAGTTACCTGGTATTGCAATGCATAAACCAATACAAAGAAAGGAATGACCGCTTTAATCCTGAGGGAAAATAAATAAGGCGACAAAAAAAGTAGATTCAAACTTTACCTTGATTACTGACAACACCATTACACGTTTCAAATTAGCTTTTGTATCATACAATTAATATGGTATTTTTGTCTTTATCTTATTACCTTCTTCATACTTCTCCTTTTGATCGACTTGAATTATATGTTACTAGACTAGAACAATGATTTATGGTAATCTTTGTCCACGTATTTTATTATTACAGTACTGCCAAAAGCTTATTCAAAAGTAATGAAAACAGAAATTTCGACGCTCAAATCAGATAGATGTCGAAATTTCTCACATTGAAAATAATCCGCTACATTAAATTAGATGAATATTGTATGCCAATTACCAAGGAATATTTATGAAAATTGCCCTTAAAGTCTATGCGTAATCTAAGATCTTTTTATTACTCCCTTTGCACGCAACTTGTTTAAGTCATGAACGAACATGAACATTTTAAATTCTACTTTTTATCAGGTAGGCTACCGCCAACATTGGGTACAACCACGAAGACATTAGTGATTGAGTAGATCTCTCTCTCTCTCTCTCTCTCTCTCTCTCTCTCTCTCTCTCTCTCTGGAATTTTGAACGATGGGGAGTTTTTTACCTATCGTCTACGTATGTTACACACAGAAGAAATAAAATCACGCCTTGATGAGAATATATATATATATATATATATATATATATATATATATATATATATATATATATATATATATATATATATATATATATATATATATATATATATATATATATATATATATATATATATATATCATAATCATCATGAGTTGTCGTTAGTTCACTGCAGAACAAAGGCTTCAGACAAATTTTCCACTGTTTATGGTGTTTTTTTTGCCATCTATACCCGTAAATTTTCATATCTCGTCAATTCACTGTCCTCTCCTCCTTCCCCTGCTTCGTTTGCAATCTCTACGGATCCATCTGTTAATCTTCTTGTTCAGTTATTATCTGTTCTTGTCCTTATATGTCCTACCCTTGTTCATTTCTTTTGCTTCAATGTGGTTAGAATATTCTCTACTTTTGTTAGCTCTCGTAACAATATGTTTTTTTTTTCTCGCTCTCTCTAAATGTTATCTGCATCATTATTCTTTCCACACTACTTTGACTTATAACTAGCTTATGTTCTAAGGATTTAGGAAGGCTCCAAGTTTCTGATGCATAAGTTAATACTGGTAGAATTATCAGATTAAGTACTTATATTTTTAGAGAAAGTGCTATTTAACATTTCATAATATCATTTTGTTTACCAAAAGCTTTCTACCCTATGGTTATTCTTCTTTTAATTTCGGTCTCATGCAGTGGGGGAATAATTACTGCTTGTCTCGAGAGGATTGTCAAATACCCTTAATTGTTGTCTCATTTTTAGTCCTACATTTCTATTTTCTTTATTCAAATCTTTTAAAATCTTATGGAATGCATCCCATACTTTACTAAATAGAATTATATCATCGGCAAATCTTAAGTCGTTAAGGTATTCTCTATCATCAATAATGCCTACATTTTCTCAATCAAAATTCTTAACAACCTCTTCTAAGTAGGTTGTGAATAATTTAGGAGATATTTCTTCGCCTTGTCTAACTCCTTTCTCAATAGAAATGTTCTCACTATCTGTATGTAGTTTTAGGATTGCTTTACTTCCTGTATAGATATCTTCAAGTGTTCTAGCATAAGATATATTAATTGTCTTTGAAGGGCTTTCATTACTTCTGAAGTTTTGAAAAAATCCAAATCTTTCTCATAGTCTATAAATGCTATACATAGTGATTTGTCATACTCTTGGTTTCTCCATGAGCGGTTTATTACATTAATGCTATGCAATCTTCTCCATATTTTACTAATTCAATTGTAAGGTCATCCTCTGCTGCTGCTTTGCCTTTTTTCATACCTTTCAATGCTTCTTTATTTCGGCTGTTACTTTTGGTACCGGCTCAGATGTTTTTATCACTCCATCTTTTTTGTTGATAATATTTCCATTTTCCTTCTTTGAAGGAAATATTTGTTGGTGCCCTGTCCAAAGTTTTCTTTTCATCAATTTAATGCTGCTTCCCTTTTTTATAGTGTTTTCTCAATTTTGGTGCCATTGTGTTTATGTATATCTTGGGTTTGTAGATTGTCTATTGCTTTGGTTAGTTCTTCTAATTTTATTTCGGGTCTCTTAGATTTTACCCTTATTACCAATACTTTCTTTATGAGTTTCTTTTTCTTTCCTAATAATCCTCCTTGGTCTTCTTTAGGAACTTTTCAACTTATCTCAAAGTATGGTAAAATTTCGGTCGACTGTATTTTACTGAAATACGGCTGAGAACAGTATATTTCTACGGAAAATTTCCGATTAAAATTACGATTATTTTAACAGTGTAAGGTAGGGGTTGGTTGGGTGCAACATGTGAAACTCAAGCAAATGCATTAGGAAGTAAAACTAATATAATAGACATCAAGATGGAGGAAAAGGTGTAGGAGCATTGATCAAGTAGAAGGCTAAAAGAAAGGTGCAGCTAGGAACCAAAAGGACAATGTAACGACCCTTTAGTAATACCTCCAGTGCACCACTAGAGCTTCACCGATGATGCCTTTCCCTTCACGTGATTTTATCCCAAGGAAACGTATTATTGAGGGAAAAATCCTCCCTTTTGTGCTTACCGCAATCTATTCATCATCATTAACTTGGCCCCATTCCATAAAATCTGGAATGAGGTATGCGAGGAATAAATCCATACCTGTAAAGAAAGTTTTATTGAGCCAATTTTGCTAATTTTCTCAATTAAAGCCAGATGATATGAGATGAAAGAAGGAAAAACCTATATGAAAATTAAAATGAAATAGTCACTTATGTTGTTAGCATGTGGGTAAAATATATACACATCTGATACAAATGAAACCAAATTGGGTTTGAGTGTTGTTAGATCTACCAGGAAAGATAATGTTCAAGGAAACTGCCAAACTATTCGGTATATGTGTAGGGAAAGACCAGATGGGTAATATTGAGTATATGTTTTACTTCTATTAGGGAAAAACATCTTTGTAAACTGTTAAAAATTATTTTATATTGAAACCTTTACCGATCTTCAATGTGCAATGAACTGATTTTGAATCAACTGTAATTTTCTTCCATCACTTATAAAGGAATACCTAAGGGTACCATGTATCTATAACTCCCTGGATAAACCAAGGAGTATATCCTACGTGCAAACAAATAAATCCCAAACAAGACGTCGCTGGACTGTCATAGAAATCTTTTACATTCTACAAGTACTCCTTAGAGTAATCTCTACGACCTCATCCTCTTCGGATATTATATCGTTAGAGGGAGCCAGTCGTGAAATCAGAGATTCTATGATCGTCGGATTCAGGAATTGGGTCTGAAAGCGTTTGTCTTTTTTCTCATAATATATTTAAAAATAGTATAAATGATCATATCATCATGATTATCTTTTTCGTTGTTTGATGAAACTTATAGAAGCAAACACATTATTGGTATTAAGATAAAAACAACAAATCTTTGATCAGATAGCTTGTATAACGTTTTAAACGTTATATCTTTGCTGATACAACCAACATATTAGATACAAAATAATCTTCAGAAATAGATCAGGGTAAGATATACATCGGGAAAGTAATATCTCATCTCCTACATATCAGGTTCCATTAAAATCGGGGAAACTATTTTTCTTTTCTTTTTTTTCTCTTTTTAAATTGACCCATGACCTCAAAACATAAGTGAGAAAGAGAACACTCAAAATAAAATCTTCGACACTGACATATATTCCGAAGAAGATATAGATATAATGGGGAAAAATTAGCTAATATTTCTGTCTTTAAAATTAACCTTTGACATACAGAAAATGTTTAGAACCAATTAATTTTTGGAAAGTAATTACGAAGCCTAACTGTACCAACCTACTTACTTCTCATTGAACTGTGTGTAAAGAACACTTGACTTTAAAACAAGGATATGAAAAATACACTACTTGGTAAAAGAACAGCCATGATTAGGTAATAATTCGAACAGGATCTTGGGTAATTATAATTTCAGGGTCAAAAGACGACCAAATTTAATGGAGGTAATTAGGGAGGAAGATTCAACACTGCAATTTTATTAAGATATTTTTTCCGAGGTAATTTGTTTGTATATAATTAGTTTTACTACATCACTATTATGTACTTTAATCAATAAACAAGACCTTATAATATAGATACTGTACTGTATATATGAACAGAATATATATTTATGTATATATATATATATATATATATATATATATATATATATATATATATATATATATATATATATATATATATATATATATATATATATATATATATATGTGTGTGTGTGTGTATGTGTGTATATATATATATATATATATATATATATATATATATATATATATATATATATATATATATATATATATGTATGTGTATATATATATATATATATATATATATATATATATATATATATATGTTTGTATATATATATATATATATATATATATATATATATATATATATATATTATATATATATATATTTATATATATATACACACACACACACACACACACATATATATATATATATATATATATATATATATATATATATATATATATATATATATATATATATATATATATATATATATAAATGTGTATATTATATACAGTAAAATATGTTATACGCATGTTTGATAAGTTTTAGACATAAATGTCACTGAGAGTACTTCAGATTTTATTATCTTATCTTTCCATTCATTATGATTATTATTAGTTGTAATTATTGTTGTTAGTGTTGTTAATTAACATTACTATTTCCAAATATCAAATTTCGAATTAAAAAGTGGACGAGAGAGAGAGAGAGAGAGAGAGAGAGAGAGAGAGAGAGAGAGAGAGAGAGAGAGAGAGAGAGAGAGACTATTTCAATGGAACAAGGAGACATACAAATTAATGATCGACAGCGGGTCCAGATGAAAAGATAAAAAGCCCAAGCTATCTAAAAAAAAGAAGAAAGACAGATAGGTAAACAGGTGCAGAAGGCGGAGAGAGAGAGAGAGAGAGAGAGAGAGAGAGAGAGAGAGAGAGAGAGAGAGAAAGAGATCCGAACCATTTTATGCTTGGCTGACACATCAGAAGTGTTCCAGCCAATCATATAAATTTAAAAGGATTCACCTCGGGACAAAGCCCATTGGGATCGAGGCGGTGGCCCTGTAATTAGCCTTGGAATTAGGGTGGCCAATTTTTCTGCCAAGCAAACAATGGAAACGGAGGTTGGCCATATACGGGTTCCATGTCGATGGCTTTCCACTCCTTTATGTAGCATCAAAGGAAGCATAGTAAAACCATCTACTCCAATCTCTTCTTCCCGAGAAGGTGAAATCGCGCTTGGGAGTTCATAGGGAACTCCGGGAAAGTCTATGGGCTATGGAGCCGTGCCATATTAATTTCTTTCTTCCGTGATTGGAGTCCATAGGTTATATTGGAAAAAGAGGTTATGATCAGAGTCATTCTGAGAATTGTAAGATTATGATGTCTTAAAAATAACCATAAAAGTTGCCTTTTCTTTAATTAATGGAACCTCTGTGCATGACAACTCTTCACAATTATAGTAGTAATGGTATCCAGGCTCTAGCGTATTTCAAAGGGGATTTATCCTCAGATATATTACTTTTTTTTCAGGAAAAGTAAGTAGTAGAAAGTTGGTGAATAAATGAAAGGAATTGCTTTATTGTTCAATCTATCAATGAAATATAGAGCTTCCTAAGCATGGTGTATGATCGTTCAATTCCTAGAATTGGTTTCCAAAGCGAATAGTTATCTAAAACCGAGTGATTGGCTCACGAAGATTAGGCACCAGAAAATCGACTTTTTTTTTTCTTTAGCGGAAATCGATACTAAGACTCGTTACAAATGATGAAGGTAAAAATTTGATTTTTGTAAATGATATCTTTTTGACTGCAACTTTCTCACGTCTTTATCTGAAATCAATTTAATGATAAACTACCAATATAAACAGAATGAGATTTTATCAGTGCATTACCAGCCAATGTTATGATCAACCGCCAAAATATTCTGGCGGGAAATTGGATTTGATCTTTTCTTCCAGAGGTGATTCACTGGGAGAACAAGGTTCATTGTGAATCTCAGTGACATGAATAAAGTTAGGGGAAAAATTAAAAAGAAGAAAACTGCAATGCCTTATTTAACGGTGGGGGTTATCTGTTTGGCTCAAAACAAGCGTAAAAAAAATTTTGAAAAATGCTTTTCTTACATGGGTGTATGCTTTTAAGCTAATAGAATGATCTGGCGTACTTGGAGGATGAAGTCCTTTATGTAAGATCCGTTCAGAGCAAAAGAAAATCAAAGGATGTTATCAAAACATGGCAAACAACGCTTAGGTCTATTTTTTGGTTTAAGGGTGTGAAGAAAATCTGAAATATTTTCCTATGTGGAAAATCATAAAATTTACTTTCAACCTTTAAGGTAAGAAAGAAAATACACAGCCAGATAATTTAATCTCATTTCCTAATTGCAAACCAGTTCTTCATAAGCAGAAATAGCTTAAGAATCCTAATTCAATCTTGGTACGTGATAAACTTCGTGATGAGAAACTTGAATTCGCCTTGGGAGTTCCGGGCTGATTGGCACTTATTTGATTATCAAACGGCTTTGAAGGTCGCAAAGTTTTGACATAAGGACAAATAAACAGATAATCAGCAGATGTAATGACAGGGATCCCAGAGTATATCATTTTCACGTATATGGAATCTTCTAGGTATAAACTTTTGAGATAAATTTTCGATGGTGATGGAGTATGATTTGTTTTAGTTTTGCTAATAAGATATCCGTCAACCAAAATATTTCTTACAATGTCTATACAGGTAATTTATTCCCTTAGATGCCTCTTCCTATATTGTATTTATTCCATCCTTTTTTTAGTTGCTCTTTCTTATTTTTTTTTTTATTTTTTACGAAAAATTTTCCTCATCTACCTACACATTTTGGTTGTAATTATTCGAACATTTCTGTATTGTCTCTTATTCTTGATATTTCCTTTTTACGAATAATTTACTTGTCTACCTACGAGTTTAGGATGACAATAACTTAGTCATAATGAATAAAAATCAAAATGCAAAGTATAATTTGTATACAACTCTCTTATCTTAAAATTAGATATACTGAATTCCCTTACTCTTCCCCTTATTCTTTTAGGAGCTAAAAAAATAAAGTATATTTCTGGTCAACTCTCACGCGTAAAAAATAACTTTAAATATTATTGCACATTGCTGAAAAATTAACCGTTATATTTATATCTGAAATTGGCTCTTTACCTTTTGATTTCCGTCCCATCGAAGAATTATTTAGTAAGTATTCTTGCTCGATGTGAAAATCTTTCGAGAAATTCAGTTTCTGTTATGAAAATGATTTTGAGAATTTTATTTTCTCCCAGCTACAGAAAGTCCTTATAGAATTTGAATTTCACTTACATCTGAAAAAAAAACTGCTGATAATCCATAAAATTATCATATATAATATCTGCTTCAGATGTATTACATTTATACTTTATCTCTGTCTTTCTATTAGATCTCAACATGCTTTGGAGAGTTTAACTGATTTCATTTACTTCTCACAATGCTTTTTCAGAATATAGTTTATTCAAATATCACTCTTGATATTTTAGTAGGTTTTACTAGACAAAGCAAAACGCCAAAATGGGTTTCAAACAGATTTTAAAGCACTATCGAAGCTGGATATAACATGATTTCTACCCTTGACCATCTGATTGTCTCTGGGCTATACAGATATCTTGAGAAAGGATGAGGAAGAATCAATGAAACCGGTCAGGTCTATTCAATGGTTGACCTTCTGGAAGTGAGAAAACTTTCCTTGAAATCAACTCGGGTTTTCAAGACTCTCAGCTTTAGGATGATTGCTCAAAAATTTAAAGCAGGGTGAGAAAGATACTTACTGAATATAGTTAACACATGTTAATGAAATTTCATAGTGTGAAAAAGGCTTCTTAGCGACTTTTGGAGTTGTAAAGTGCCTCCTGCATGCTCTCATTTTAATAATTGTTTGTGTGTGTATTGCTTAAGGGTTTTTTAATGTCCTTCGGCCCTTATCTGCTTCACCTCGCTTTACGCCTTCATCTTTACCTCTGTTCCCGTTTTCTTTCTTTCCTCCGGTCCAACCATGTAAATTATACTTTACGGTGCAATTGCGTAGTTGTACCTAGTTCCACCTCAGCACTGCAAGACCTTCCCATTCCTAGCGTCTGTCTATATGACCTAGTATCCATAAAGCAGCTCTTCCAAAATCAAACCATTGTTTTGTAGTCTTGTGCAGTGCCATAACTTTTGTACCATGGTCTTCCATGGTCTTGGGTTAGAGTTTTTTTGCGGGTGGACACACAGGCACACTACAGTATTCTGTTTCCTTATTTCCTTACCTCACTGGGCTATTTTCCCTGTTGGAACCCAGAGGCTTATAGCATCCTGCTTTTCCACTAGTGTTGTAGCTTAGCAAGTAATAATAATAATAATAATAATAATAATAATAATAATAATAATAATAATAATAATAATAATAATAACTCAATTTAATAATTTCCATAAAATTTCATACTTAAATATCAAACTTAAATTATATACGGTTACGCTTCTAGTGATATTGAGGAGGATTTCATTCATAACTGTTTTTTTTTTTTTTTCCTAGACGCGGAATGATTTGTATTGGATCTGAGATTCCTAATCTCAATGAACTCCCAATATTCTGCCTTAAGTGTATCGTATAGAATCTTTTCAAAATCTCCATGATATCTTAGCCTATTTGTGAGGATTGAAATCACTTAGTAACATCTCGGCGATGTTAAATTTCGCATTTGGTATTTTTCAGTTAGAAAAATATTCCTAATAAGGAATATTTCTTCGGGGACGCTTTGCTTTATTGCGCCAGCTTTCATGCATTTTAACAAACAAATGTCCTTGAATAAAGCAAAAGAAAAATAAAATAGAATTGAAATTTGTTAGGAATAATCCTTAAATGTGATATATACACAATAATGCAATAGAAATGATTATAATGATAATAATATTGATAAGAGTAATAATAATAACAAACTTCATTAGATATTTGCCTGAATTTATAATAAGTTACCATAAACATTAAGAATCTTGTCTTAAAATGATAGAAAACAAGCTCTGAACTAAACGCGTCCCATAAACTTTAAATGTAATACTTTATAGCTTTTTGTTCTCTTAAATTCATTCAAACCAATTAAGTTGAAATAAAGCAACAAAATGAAAATGTAACTGTTCGAAAATCTTTGGAAAATGTTTACGAAAACTATTTTTTTTAACCTTTTAAATCACTGATCTGAAATCAGGCTAGAGGGTAATTAATCACTCATTGTGTTTATGAGGATGAGTTCGCTTTTAATGATTACTCCACCATATAACTTCCAAATTTGGATGATTCAAAATTTAAAGCATCTCTCTCTCTCTCTCTCTCTCTCTCTCTCTCTCTCTCTCTCTCTCTCTCTCTCTCTCTCTCTCTCTCTCTCTCTCTCTCTCTCAGCTTTTGAAAGTAATAGATACTTTTGATTCCATTCAAATCATTTTCAGCACTTCAAATATCTTAATTATTGCCTTTAGTGACACGTGCAGAAACAATATACTGAGGCTGACACTCGTAGTTGTATATGATTACATTGATATTCTTAACATTATTGTTTTCATTATCATTATTGTAATGCATATTAATATTATTCTTAGTAGTTGTAGAAGTCGTCGCAGTAATAGAAGAAGTTTTAGTTTGAAATTTTTTCTTGTTATTATTATTATTATTATTATTATTATTATTATTATTATTATTATTATTATTATTATTATTATTATTATTATTATTATTATTATTATTATACATCAGATTTCATTGCCTTTGTTCATACCACTAATCTCCGTAACGGGACAGGAAGACCTTCAACATAATTTGAGAACAGACAATCGGTTGTGGAGAGACAATATGGCAACACAAAGTGAATGAAAGTTTTACATCGTTGCTTATTTTACTTGTCCCATTTATATATATATATATATATATATATATATATATATATATATATATATATATATATATATATATATATATATATATATATATATATATATATATATATATACAGTATATATACATGTGTATGTATCTAGTTGTATTTATCTTAAAAGCACTCCAAGCTAGTCTCTAGTGTATTTGCATAGGAACAATTACTTCTGAATAATTTTACCATAGTTAGTCGTTCTAAATTTTTGAAGATTTGGGTTGGGAAAATCTATGTATTAACATTAATATGAAATACGTTAACAACTTAAGATTTGCAGTGCCTTAATTCTGTTTAGTGAATCCCGAGAGGAATTGCTAAAGATGAAAAAAAAAATTAATAGAAAAATAAAAAATGAAGGACTGAAAATGAATATGTTTCAAATGAAAATAAAGTTAATTGAAAATGCAGGGAAATAACAAATAAGGCTTATAGACAAATCTCTAGAGAATATAAATACTTGGGATGGACAATAAGTATTTCCCCAGGACATGAGACCGAAATTAAAAGAATAATAAGCATTGGATGGGTTGCTTTTGTTATTCAAAATTAGATTATGGAAAATAATATGCCACTTTCGCTGAAAAAGAAAGTATTTAATCAGATGGCCCTACCAGTATTAAGTTATGCATTAGAAACTTGGAGTCTTACTAAAGCCCTTAGACATAGTCTAGTTATATCTCAAAGAGCTATGGAAAGAATAATGATGGGAATAACACTAAGAGATATGAAAGGAGCAAGATGGATATGATAGCAAACTAAAGTAGTGGATATTCTAGCATGTAAAAAACAGAAATGAACGTGGGCTGGATATACAATGAGAATGAGAGATAATAGATGGATATTAAGAATAGCAGTGGGTACATAGATATTGCAAAAAAAGAAGGTAAAGGAAGAGAAGACAATGGAAAGACGAATTAAGAACATTTGATGGTGTCGGATACAATACTGGGGTAGTTCTACCATCCTTGTATGCAAGGCTCAGAAGTGTTTAATCCAGTAACCACTAACTTCATCGGGACCTGGCGCTTTTCACTTTTGATTTTTCTTGAACTGGTTGTAAACAGCTTCAGTCGTGGTAACAGAGAGCCTTTTATTATTTCATTTACTGTGTACTATTGTATTATTTCATATGACTTCCTAGAATCTCTTGGATTGTTCTGCAATTATTATTATTATTATTATTATTATTATTATTATTATTATTATTATTATTATTATTATTATTATTATTATTACTATTGTTGTTGTTGTTGTTGTTGTTGTTGTTGTTTTTGTTGTTGTTGTTGTTGAAGCTCATTTACATTGATATTTCTGTAAGAATGCTAGTAGAGAGAGCTTTTCAGAATTCACTCAATTCTCCTTTTCAAGTTCTTCCCCATTTTATACTAGTGCTATTATGAGTTATTAATAATTGATATTATCATCACTTATGCTACTTATATTTATATAACTATTATTGTCATGTTCCTTTAATGGCTCCAAGTGTAGCAAAGTGAACCATTTAATACAGTAAGTGTTGCTTCTAATTTTACCCTCGGGCAATATCCAGGAGAATTGGGCGTGTCTTCCCGGGTAGGGTGGGGGTGGGGGGTGGGGGGAATAAGTTCTATCTTCAATTGATTCGCAATGTCGATTGGTACGGGAATTACCGAGATTTTAAGAAATTGTTCGTTAGATTTACGTTGGTTATTGATCTTGTAATTTTTCAAAAAAAAAAAAAAAAAAAAAAAAAAAATCTTGCTTTTTGGATAGATTCATTTCTCTAGAGAGATTTGAAGTAATGAGATCATGATATATTTTGTATTTTCCTCATCTTTACATTGCAATATAGTATATTTTATCTTATTTTCTTTTGAAAATATATTTGTTATTAATATGATATTAAAAAATAACAATTTCTTAAAGTTATTCATCTCGCTCTGTAGTTCTTATTTCAAATTCTTTAGATTTGAATCTTGGTTTATCAACATTGTTTTTAAACATTTTATCACTCACAAAAATTATAAATATTTTGAGATATTCCTCATAAAAAGACTTCTATAAATTGGCTATGAAGCTTTATTTTTTCAGGGTTTTCAGCAGTATAATCACCTCTATATTGAATAGGATTATTTTATTACAAACCAAAATGAAAATTAAGACTTGGCCGTAAATTTTTATTCTATGTGAAACCTGAAAAATTCGTGAATTTTTAAAAAGAAAATTTCTATAAAATATTGACTTGTTATAAAATATTGTACTTATTGGATTTGATATTCATTTCCATGCAGAGGACTTTAGGAAAAATGACTCAGCAGCCCAGTAATCTCAATATAAAAGAAAACTTGTCAAGGAGGAATTTAAGTAGAACCACATAATTATTAATAATTTACTATTATCTATCATTATATCATTATTCTTTTGCGTTTTATACTTTAGATTTTCCATAAAAAGTAAAGAAATTAAAACTTTTGAACCTTATAGATATCAGAGAATTTGGTCATTTATTTACGATGCTCACTGTTCTATTCTTGGAACGTTTGCTCCCGACTAATTCCGAGCTGTGGCATTGTTTCTCTTATTCTACTATTACAGTTTTCATAAACTAATGTCATCGCCCCTATCGGATGTAGAGGTGACCTCTTAAGTTTCCATAGGTAATCACGTGGGCACCGATTTCGTCAGTGTACAGTGAAAAAAACATTATCAAATGCACAATCTGTACTGATACTATCCTTTATTCTAACGCATCTTCAGTGAACATAATTTTGGACATGAACAAACACTTTGGTGATAATTTGTTTAAAACCAAAATTCATGCACATTTCCCTCTATTTTTCTTCCTAAAAGATTGCGATATGAACATGACATGAAAGAGAAATTTTAATCTGTACATTTATCACTTGCTTTTCAAACAAATACCTTTTTCGAAACAAAATTGCTGAGTAATAAGTCAAGAGCAGAGAGAAGCTACTGCTCTTCAAGCAAATTATTCTGTTGAATACCCGTAGAGTTTTCCGGGTTCGACATCAGTTTCTAGTCCGAAAAGAGAACAAAAACTAGACTTTTTCGGAGAAGGCAGAACGCTGACAAAGGCATTTACTTCGGCCAACATTTCAGACCGATGTTTCACACTGCCGAAGTTGTTTTAGGGATTTTGCCATTACTGAAAATGGTCAGTTTTGAGGAGGGGGATTAGCCCGAAAGCTAAAAACCGAATCTTTTATTAACAGTCTCGACGAAGCTATAAAACAGCATTTTTGGGGAAAGCGTTAAAGCGCCTGGTTCTGTCAGAGCAAAATTTGCAAATTCCGAGGGAACTTTTATTCAACGAGGATACAGGGGGCTTTGCATAAAAGGCGTATGCTGATGTACTTGTCTTAGTGTAGCTTAACTGGGATAGATTGTGACCCGTGAAAAGAATGGGATCATCTTTTGTCACTTTTCATGACACCTTGAATTTTTTTTTTTTTTTTTTGTTTGTTTGCTTGATACAGGATTGTTATTCTGAGTTACAATGTTACAAATAAAAGAAATCTTCGCGGAATACAACTAAGTAGTCTAGTTGCACACACCACTTTATTTTTAGTTTACGTGCGTTGGTATCAATGATAATAATATCGTAGTTCCTAGTATAATAAATGTATGAAAAATCTCTAATTTTATCAGCTCTACCGACATATTCATGTTGAAGTGACAAAAAGAAAACCGTTTTGTTTATTAGATTATTTTATATGATTTGGAATAACGTAACCGAAAATCGTAAATAAGAGTAGGCCTAATCCATAGGTAATCCATTATGATTTTAAAACATTATTATTATTATTATTATTATTATTATTATTATTATTATTATTATTATTATTATTATTATTGATTAAGCCTTATCTCTGAGGGTCTCTAAAACCTATACTCACTTAGGTGACACTTGAGCTCCGTTTTATAACATATAAAAGCTTTATTTTGACGATAATGAGTCTTTTAAAGAGTTTTGTAGCTAATATATGAGGATAAACTTCTTAGAGATAGTAGTTAATTCTTTTATTGACACTACTGCGGTTATGATAACGTGGATAATTATTGAAGAGTGTTTTACAAATAGAGATTCATGGGTTCTATTCGAATGTCCCGCTTTCTTTACCTTTGGATGGAAGCGTCTGTTTCATTTGAACCATTCCCATTAACTTTCATATTTGAAGGCTTTTGAGGTAAAACGTGGCACGTAGAAACCAAATTTTCATCACTTAAAATAACAATTTTATCAACTACTGTGCAATTTATCTTGCTGTGGGCGGAAAAGATTCAGTTTTCTCAACATTTTGTAACTTCTAAACCATTACAAAAACTTCGCAAAATACTCGTCTGGAAACACGTAAACTCCACAACGAAAATACAAATTTATTCGCTTTTCCCACCTAAATGATAAGAGGTACTGCAAACGGAATGTGACATGGTATTTCCTTTGACAAATTAAAAGTAAAAGAGACGTTCTGCATCCAATTTCTTTTTTCCTAACCGATCTTTTTCCTTCTTCCGCAGGTTAGTGAATGCTATGCCAATGAGGCTGCAATTGACAAGACCAGGAATTGAAACGCTTTATGTTGGCCGAGTCGAAGTGATCGGGATTTTTCTGTTAATCGTTGTTGCTATGGTGGAAGAGTGTGGATTGGAAGGATTCAGATTAATGACAAATATAGTTAAGAATACAGTGGATAAACCAGGTGAGAATTGCAAACATTATATGTTGAACAGGAGCGTATGTACTCAGGTCTAATAATGAGAAAAAACAAATAATAAAAACAGTGATCCAAGAGATAAAGAATATAATATACTGACAAATTGACCTGGGTAACTAAGGGTGGTGATAAGCATCGTGAGAGCAGCATTTGTTGATTAAACATAAGCCGTAAAAGTAAGTCTCCAAATTGAATTACTGGTTGATAAATACAACCACTAATGAACAGGGTAGGTAAATAAATTACCTGTTGGTGAACAACGTTGTAATTGAAATGGTCTATCGATTGAAATGAAGGTATATTTAGTAGTGACAAGATTTATATGGCTATAATTCCAATGTTTAAGAAGTAAGCAGAGCGATTAATGCAACACCGTAACAGCCAATAGGGAAATCAACCCAATAATCTAGAAATAAAAAGGTACGATAGATTTAACAAAGTAATTATGCTCTTACAATCTTGACGATTAAAGCAGTACACCATTAATGAGCAAAAATATGAAATTAGAGATGCAATTATTTTCATAACAGAAACTTCAGTCGTTTAATAATCAATAATCAATATTTTTTGTAATGAGACACATTGTATTAGCATAAATACTTTAGGAAAAGTAGTGATAGAATTATTTGTGTAATAATAAGACGAAAGGTATTATTGTTTATGATATTAAAAACGATAAAATTTACAGATCAGCAGGAGAAAGGCGATACTTCCAATATTGATACGAAAAGGGTTTGGTAATCTTTTACAATGATAAACAAGAAGAGGCGCCAGGAGTCAAAGTTCGTTTTTTATGGAGATCATGGCAATAAAATCAATAATCTAGAAATGAATGATTTATGGTCATTACTAAAAAAATATAGCAGGGTCCAAAATATGGATGACTGGCAATTATTTACTGGCAAGTGGATCAGTATGATAAAATATTAATAATAAAATTAATAAAACTAATAATAGATATAAAAAGGACAATGAAACTAATATCATGAATAACCTAATAAAAGATAGGACAACGTATGTTGAAACATAATGTTTTATGTATATCATCACCATCATCATCATCATCATCATCATCATCATCTCCTTCTACGCCTATTGACGGAAAGGACCTCGGTTAGGTTTCGCCAGACGTCTCCATCTTGAGCATTTAAATCGATCATTCTCCGTTCATCATCTCCCATGTATATATAGTATAATAAATTGTTTGATTCATATTCCCTCTTATCCTTGCTCCAAGCTTCATAAGCTAGTTTTTGTTTTACCAAGAGATAATGCTGTCTTATTATTTTATCAGTAATGAAAGGCTAGACAAATCCCGCTACCAAGATTAAGAGAGCGAAATGTTAAACTTTCATTGTGAAGGAAGACTTAAAAAAGAAGTGCTCGTGAAGTGGAAAAAAAAGAGACATTCTAAGCAAGACTAAACAAAAACAAAAGAGAAGACGAAGACAATAAGGAAAATATATAAGTTAAGAGAGAGAGAGAGAGAGAGAGAGAGAGAGAGAGAGAGAGAGAGAGAGAGAGAGAGAGAGAGAGAGAGAGAGAGAGAGTCGCAATTGATCAATTTGGAAGTATCAAATGTGTACCAACCGTGTGTCATAAGATCGTACATAAATTATTTTGTATATTATGCTTGTATCTTCGCTCTTTCCTCGCGCTAAAAAGAACCAGAATAAACATGTCTGCGTGTTTCCTCTCTAAAATTGTCTGTCTTTCGAACATGCTATGTCCTGTTGCCTTCAGGTTTTGTATATAAAGGAGAGTGTTCTTTAATAAAGTTACTCAGTTGATTGCATCCTGCCTTTGAGTCATAACCTTGCTCTCGGCCATCACATTAGTGACCCCGTAAGTCGACTCGCTCTCACCGCCTTCCACCCCCACCCCCCTTGCCCCTCCATCGTTGGTATTATGACGGACTCTACAGAAGTTGGCGCTGTGGCCGCTGCATTGAAACTTTCACCGTTCACCAGCGGAGAGGCGTTTGCTTGGTTTCAGCGCGCAGAAGTCGCATTAACGGCGTGACTCGCTCAACCACCAAAGCAGATTTTGTTTTCGCGGCGATACCCGAGGACACCTTCCCAGATATATCAGACACGCCAATAGCGTATAATGCCCTTAAAACATACCTTCTGCAGCAGTACTCGCCGTCGCCAGCCACCCGTATAGCAAAGCTTTTTCAGCTCTCGCAACAACCGTTGGGGGACCAAAGGGCTTCGCTTGCCCTCAGGGAAATGACCAGTATCGCTCGCCTTCAACCTGCCGCAGACGGCTCTCCTCGTGAGGTGAACCTACTTCATGCCCTTTGGACACGCCGTTTACCCGAACCTATACGCGCTGCCATACCCGATGTCGATAGTTTACCCATAAAGGACTTGATGACAAAAGCTGACGCCCTTATGGACAGCCACTTCAAGACCTCCATCAACGCCTCCACCCCTGACAAAGAGGATACCTATTATACGTCAACCGAAGCTGATATGAAAGCCATAGGACATACATGCCTACCCCGTGACGTGCCGAAGCGCCAACAAAGCCACCCACTACCTACTAATCGCTCGTGCCCCAACAAACGACTTCTACAGCCACTTACTACCTCCCATCTGCCGCAGTTTTGCTACTACCACTTCAGATTTGGGGCAACCGCGAAGAAATGTGCCGAGGATTGTCAGTGGCCAAAAAAATGTGTAAGTAGACCATCGCTTGTGGCGGTGGCCTCCCGTGTTTCTGATCTTTTCTTTTTACATGATGCAGGAACGGGCGTGCGATTTTTGGTAGACACGGGGGCTTCTCGTTCTCTTTTGCCAATGAAACTCTTCAAGACACGACGTAGTCTGTCTACATCTGCCGACGTCCACTTGGTAGCTGCCAACGGATCTGCGATACCCACCTACGGTTACGAGAACCTCACATTATCGTTCGGAAACGGGAAATTCAATTGGAAGTTTCTCGTTGCTGACGTCACAATGCCAATCCTCGGTGCGGATTTCCTCTCTCATTTCCACCTTCTGGTCGATGTCACCCACCGACGATTGGTCAACACAGACTCGTACTTGTTGACACCTCTTCAACCCGCCCCCTCTAACCTCGCTCTCCCCATCAGCGCACCCACGGATGACTACGCACACCTCCTCACGTCGTACCCGGAAGTTTTCCGTCCGGAACTTCGCCAAACGCCCACGGTTCCTGCCAAGCACGGTATTTATCACCACATCAAGACGACGGGACACCCTGTCTTCGCAAAATTCAGACGTCTGGCACCGGAACGATTTTCAGCCGCCAAACAGACATTCGCTGAAATGGAGAAAATGGGCCTTTGCCAAAAGGCCTCCAGCCCATGGTCGTCACCCTTACGCATCGTTCTGAAGAAAGACGGCTCCCTCCGTCCGTGCGGGGATTCCAGGCGCCTGAACATGCAAACAAACCGGATCAATACCTCCTCCTAAACATTGCCGACGTGACCTCCTACCTGCACAAAGCAAAGGTTTTCTCTACGCTCGATATCCTGAAGGGGTATTATTAGGTGCCTATGAACCCAGAAGACATTCCCAAGAATGCCATCACCACTCCATTTGGTACATACACCTTCAATTACTCCTGTTTTGGCCTTTGTAATGCTAGGGCCACGTTTCAACGTCTCATGGATGGCATCTTAGGGGACCTCCCTTTCTGTGTATGTTATGTGGACGACATACATGTGTTCTCCTCCTCAAAAGAGGAACACCTCCGTCACCTGCGCATCGTGCTCGACCGCCTGCAACAAAACGACCTTGTAGTCCGGTACGACAAGTGTACCTTTGGCGCCAACGAAGTGTTTTTCTTAGGGCACCACATCACTCCTGAAGGAGTCCATCCCCTCCCTGAGAAGGTAGCAGCCGTTCAGAACTTCCCCGCGCCCTTGACCGTCAAAGCTCTGCAGGAGTTCTTGTGCATGATCAACTATTATCACCGTTTTCTGGTAGCCATTGCCGCCACTCTTGCTCCCCTCTACGCTTCCCTCAAGGGCAAGCCAAAGGACCTGAATTGGGGTCCCTTTCAAAAAGCAGCCTTCTGCAATACAAAGAAGGCCCTATCAACTGCTGCGGCTCTCACTTTTCCTATCCCACATGCCCCTCTCCTTCTCTCCACCAATGCCAGCGACGTCGCTATTGGTGTAGTACTCAAGCAGGTGTTCAACGGCTCGCCCCGCCCATTGGCCTTCTTCAGCAGAAAACTGTCCAAGGCAGAATCGGGCTATTCTACCTTCGATCGATAATTGCTGGCGGTGCACTTGGCTGTCCGTCACTTTCGCCATTTCTTAGAAAGTACGCCCTTTGTCATTCGCACAGACCACATGCCTCTGGTGCACGCCTTTACTCGACAGTCTGACGCCTGGTCCGCCCGGCAACGCCGACATCTCTCCGCCGTGGCTGAATACAATTTTCACCCTTCAATACGTCCCTGGGAAAATTAATCCCGTTGCCGATGCCCTGTCAAGAAACAGGTTGGCTGCCGTTCAACTGGGATTTGATTACAACGCCCTGGCTGAAGCCTTACGAGAGGATCCAGAATATCAAGCATGTAGGACATCCGGCACGTACCTCCATTGGGGAGACTTCCCCCTTTGAAGACTCCAATACCACCCTCCTCTTTGACGTCAGTACTGGCAGACCACAACCTTGGATTCCTGCTCCCATGCGCCGACAGGTGTTTGATTTCATTCACGGCCTTTCACATACCTCGTGCTGTTCTACTGCACAGCTGCTGAAGGCAAAGTTCATTTGGCACGGCATTTTTTAAGGATGCTAAGGATTCGGTCCGCGCCTGTACTTCTTGCCAAACTTACAAAGTACATCGACACACGGATTCAGGAATGGGCACCTTTCCTCAACCTCAGCGTCGTTTCGCACACATTCACGTCGACGTTGTAGGCCCCCTACCCACATCACATGGACATCGTTATCTGTTTATCGTCATCGACCGCTCCACCGGTTGGCCTGAAGCCCTTCCCATGGAAACTGCAACGTCCGCCTCATGTACATCTGCCTTACTCTCAGGATGGATTGCAAGATTTGTTATCCCTGAGCATATTACTTCTGACAGGGGAACCACTTTCACCTCTCAATTGTGGACATCATTAGCGAATCTCCTGGGCATCACCCTACATCAGACAACGGCGTACAACCCCGCTGCCAATGGAATGGTTGAACGTTTTCATCGCACCCTCAAAGTAGCTTTGATGTCCCGCTACAAGGATTCAAACAGGTTTACTCAGCTCCCCTGGGTCCTCCTGGGACTAAGGCCCACTCCTAAGGACGCCCTCGACGTCTCGGCAGCTGAAATGGTGTATGGCGACCCTTTGGTCGTCCCTGCCGAATTTTTTCCTTCTACAACCTCCTCCAATAATCTCCAGCGCATACGTCACGTCGTGGGAAAATTTACTCCATGCCGCCAGACTTACAAGCCCCTAGCAAAGCATCACATACCAACAGACTTGCACTCTGCAACGCACATCTTCCTGCGCAACGACACTACCAACCCACCGCTAACGCCTCCTTACACGGGCCCTTTCCTTGTGATCCGACACAGTCCGAAAGCATTCCTACTAAACATTTGTGGCAAAGAAGACTGGGTCTCCATTGATCGACCTGCTTCTCTACTGCCAGATGACCCGCCTATAGTTCGCCTCTTTAGATCAGGGCGCCCTATTTAACATGTACAGTATGTCATTTTTAGGGGGAGAGCCATGTACCAACCATGTGTCACACGATCGTACATAAATTATTTTGTATATTATGCTTGTATCTGCACTCTTCCCTCGCACTAAAAAGAACCAGAATAAATCTGTCTGCGTGTTTCCTCTCTAACATTTTCTGTCTCCCGAACATGTTATGTCCTGTTGCCTTGAGGTCTTGTATATAAAGGAGAGTGTTCTTTAATGAAGTTACTCAGTTGATTGCATCCTGCGTTTGAGTCATAACCTTGCTCTCGGCCCTCACAAGTGAATTTTACATATACTAGACTTGGCTTTCGTAAATTTTAGGATTGATAAAGGGAATCGCCCTATATATTTATCTGTTTTTTTTTTAATCTTGATTATCAAATATGAAATAATGTTTTCCGACATCGATATTATTACTGAAAGCTCCATTCCATCTCCTCGATTTTTTATTTTAATGTTCACCCAATTTAGAATGGTTGATCTCCAATGTTAAACATTTGCATATGAAACTACAGGTTTTCACCTTTTTCCTGTTCCCGGATTTTTAAGAATGTTATATGAAAAACTTTAACTTTTGATTTCCTGCCATGAAAGATTAATCTGGATTTTTTAATCGGAGTAGTGTACTTGGCCAATACGGTGATAGCACATACGCTCAATATTAAATTTCTTGAAAACATGCTTGTTGCTTATGCAGATGATGCTACTTTGCACGCATTGATCCTATCAATTGGTATAGACATGTAGATGCTGAACTTATTACCAGAAATCTAGCTAGAATTAGTATATGGTGCAAATTGGGGGGGTTATGAAATTAATTCCTTACAAAACAGTAAATACATTCAGCTAATTTAAAGCTGTAGGTGTCAGCCCTAATAATAGATTTACTTTAGAAAAATATATTTGGTGTATCTTTTTTTTTAAAGTAAAATAGTTCGTTATATTAAAAAAAATTTTCAAAACTTTTATATACTTTTCTATCCTGGGAAAATAATTGTTCTTATATCCTGTCATTTTTTTGTTAGCTTCTCACACGATTCGCATCATTTTTTTTTTTTTTTTTTTAAATCCATTGGTCTTTGAGCCACTTGTTGACCCATGACCACTCTCGAAAGACCTCTCCAGCCTCTATCGTGCGCTAAATCCATCCATGTATTCATTTCATTTCCCTCCCTGTCGAAATCCTCCTTGAGGCATCTATTCCAATTCTTTCTAGGTCTTTAGAGTATTTTATTGCTGATTGTCATTCTTTCAGCTCCTTGTGAACGTTATATATAGAGTAACACATTTGCCGTATCAGTTACATTGCACAACGAGAGCAAATACTTTAGCTCTTGTCGTAAATTATCCATTGACCATTAAAATATACCGGTCAGTTCAAGCATATTGGCCAGAACCCTATTTGATTGATTCCAAGGTTAATGGTGTACAGTTCTTTAAAGGTTAACGGTAAATTATTTAATTAGGCATCCCTATTTTTTTTTTTTTTTTTGTATTTTTTTTTTCAATGTACTCCAATCAGTGTATGTCAAACTTCTCAAGATATATGATATTTGGGAACGCAGGGAGCAAACCGGGCTTTTTTTTTCTCTTTTTTTTTATTATCTGAACAGTATTATCTTTTTGTTCTTAAGAATTTGGTTGTTTCGATCTGATATTTACTAAATCTTAATAATACTTATTTATTCGAAAGGAATATTAGTCTTATGATAGACATTGAAATGATAAATAGTGGTGAAATATCAAAGGTTATATAATTGATTCAATAGAAGCCTAAAATATATTGAAACGGGGATAATGTCAAGCATAGATATTTTTGTTAAACAGTTAACGTGAAGCCAAGATAGAAAATTACTTAAAATTATTAAACTAGCCGTAACTAGCACTTGATAGACAAGGACGGTCGGGTCGTAAAACAGAAACAGCCCTTCGATAACTAGACAGACCCTCAGTAATGTCTCGTTATACCCTTAGTCCTATGCCTAAAATTATTGTTCGTTTGAGACCGAGACAAACACAAGTTTGTATAAACGATACTTGAAAAAGATACTTGATAAGGATTCATAGATGGAGTATTCGCGTCTGACTCACCGCCAATCACATACCGCGTAAAGATACTTGAATAAGATTTTTAATGATACTGGAGAAACTAGAGAGGCTTGGGAAAAAATGGACACTCCAATACTTGAAACGATATACGATACTTGATATAAAGATACACAAACAATAATGATCCGTACACACAGACTGGAGGAGCGAAAGTAAGCACTTATTAGCTAACCCTAACGCTGATAAAGTTTACTAGTGAGGGCTGTGAACACTTAAAACTTAGTAAACTCTATGACTGCTACTTACTGCACTTGAGCTAACATGTGTGGTGTGGCAGTACAAAGTGCAGTAACAAACGAGTTTTACTGTAAGAATTTAAACTACACATACCAACACTCGCATTGGTTTACAATAAAAAAACACTTCACTTATCAGATACAAGAAACACATTAAAGCACTGAACAAAATCAAAGCACTGTCACTGTTAAAGAAAGTGATTAATGATTAACAGGACACAAGGGAGTAACAACTAACTGACAACGATCACCAACTTGATAATTACGTCCGGCCAAGCTAGTTATCCTGGCAAGGTCGCCACTTGGGTGTTAGGATGTGAAATAAACAAGTTAAATATAATTGCATACCGAATACCCAAGGTGTAAAAAAAGTAAAAGTGAAGATAAGCAAGGAACACGCATGTAACTGTGGTATGCTGGGAATGGAAAGTTGAAATAATATTTCAGTAACGTAACATTAATTTAATTCAGTGCTCAGAAAATGCATATATAAAGTAAACATAATACACAAAATAATACACACAAATATAAAGATAATATAACTGTCCTAACACTGGACAACACACTGGTGAGATAAGGGCATTACGAGGTACAGGTTACCAGGGTACATGTTACAAAATACTTAGCCATAACAGCTGACCAGCAGAGAAGTTCACAATAAACAGATAGGCGTAGGACGATACACAATACAGGTGAGGGAGGCAGACTTGTAGCAGTGGGTAGCAGTAATGAGAGGCCAGTGACTACCGACCCAGATCAGACTCTGTATATATATAGGCCAGAAGCAGTCACGGCGTATCCTGATTGGCTTACGTTGAGGAGGGAGCAAGCAATCCCACTTGCGACTGCTAATCAGAAGACATAACAGGTGCTCATGTAATTAACAAACACCCTGCTTGTTGTATAGGGAAGGCAGGCGGGGGGAAGGAGGATGGTGAGGCGTGACAACCTGTATACAAGAGCACTTGGAGGCTTCATTATAATGCTGAAGCATTTTTTTTTCTTCTATAGATCTTCGGAAACCCCATTTCTGTATAATTTGTATCTCATTCTGTAATTTTTTTTTCCATCTTCTTTCTTTGCCTCATTTATAAAACAAAGTTCAACAGAAAGACAAGAATATCATCTACAATGTCTGATTACTTTACTTTCCATTTTCTCGGCACTGTTGCCTTATTCAAGAGGACTTTATATGACATAGCACTGCCATAAACATGTCTTGCAACGCTACGCCGCTAAACGACCATCTGCAATAAAAAAAAGAGAAAAAAAAGAGCAGCAAGATTTTGGAGAATATCCAAGAGTTGACCGGATGGATGGAATTTCCATATCGGAAGTTGGTGAAGGATCTGACCGATGGATACTATCAAGGACTTTCATAAATCTAAGGATCGTAACAGCAGATATCCCGCAGGTCCTGCTCTTTAGAGATTTTTTATTCGGTCAATAGGATTTCATGAGAATGTCATCGAATGTTGTTTAGAAAAACGGCTTCTAATCGAGGAGGAATTCTCTTTAAAAGGAAATTACTTCCAGTTACCTTGGGAAGGATGTAAAAACCTTCATGTGATTACTAGCTAGAATTCATTTTTACAACCATGTTTTTTTAAGGTGTACCTCTTATTGATTCTATTCAATTATTTTCTGTGTATCCCCCTTCCTTTCTTCCTTTTATCATCATCAATATCATCAACGTTACATTTATTGACATTATTATTACTAGCTGCTAAGCTACAACCATAGAAGGAATAACAGGATGCCTTTTAGCCCAATGAGGAAAGGAAATAATGAATATGAAATATCGTACAGATCAATAACAACGTTAATATAGATCACTCATTCAATTTCTATGACGAGACTTATGTTAACCTGTTCTTTATACAAATATACGCTGCAGGTTTGAATTTCCGAAGTTCCACCGATTCAACTGCTTTATTGAGAATATCTTTCCACAATTTGGTCACAGCTGGAATAATAGCTTTAGAGTAATGAGTAGCATTGCTCTTTTTGATGGATAAGATATGTCGTAGAATTAATGACATAGCTAGTACAACTTGCATGATGGTACACAGTGGGTAGATCTTAAGGCAAAGCATGGTCAGAATTATGAAAAATCATAAGCAACATGCATAAAAAACTAACTGAACGCCGGTGCCAGAAATTAATATCCACATTTGGAATAAGAAATTTAATAGATCGCAAGTTTTTGCCAGACTAAATGTGATGAGAGTCAGCAGCTGAAAACCAGAAATAAAGACAGTACTCAAGAAAAAAAAATGAAAGAATTGAAACATTTTCGCAACATATATTGATCATCCAGAATCTTAAAATTCAAGATTTTCTCAATAAGCCAAATTCTTTTTTGTAATTGGTGAAGAAACAGACCGAATGTGTTTCTCAAAAGTAAAGTTGCAAACTAAACAATATTATTAATGCAGAGATCTGTATGATAAGGAACCACTGACTTCGACCTATTTACGATGATAATTCGATTTTTGTTTGGATTCTACTTCATACTCCATAATTTGCTAGCTATATCCCTGGATAGGTATACTACTCGGACACCCCTTTAAGGGTATACTCGGTCGTGAACGACCCCAAATCCGAAAAAAAATCAGGAAAAATTTAGTTATGCATCAATCTGTATTGTTTGACTTGCTAGAAATACTTCAAAGAATGCTAAAAATTACTGAAAATATAAATGATACCCATCTACAAAATAACTATTTATTGGAAATATATTAAAAATTTAAGTGTACAAAAAAAAAGACTTGACGTAAATATTCACAAAAATAGAAATATACATATACACATATATCCCTTTAGGGACACCTTCTTAAATGGCAAAGCAACAGCGTGTAATTGCTGGAAATGAGTTGGACCCATAGAAGTCAAGATCTGAAATGAGAAAAAAAGGGTGATTTTTTTTGGCCCAAAAAATTTGTCCAAATTTCATGAATTTTTTTTGGTACCCAAATGAAATAGGAAGAGGCTAATTTGTTTATAGAATAAACTCATATTATCCTAGAACAGAAATACACAATAAAATGTGCACTAAGATGTAATTTACTGTTATAACAGGGGCGAAATCTAAAGGTCATTTTTTGACGACCTAGTTCACAATGTAAATTTCTTATGAAAATCATTGTATCTCCTATAAAATATGATATTTATGCATTAAATTATACCAAAATATCACGAATTCTATACAGAACAAGAATATATAGAGATATGCCAACTTACCTTTCGGGTATGTCAACAAAATGGCCGCAGACCGCAACAACTCTTACAGCCCAATCTACCACTTGGAATGAAGAATGGGGTTGCAAGCTCCATATTATCATCAACATCTCTTTTTAACTCCATTAGAAGTGTGTTGATGACATCCATGCCGAGGGAATACTGTCTGCTGGTCATTATTGAAGATAAATTCATAATAAATAGAAAAAAAAATCAAATTTGCAAAAAAAACCCAAAAAATCAGAAATTAGCATTTGAGGGAAAATGGACCTCATGGCAATATATGGCATCTAAGCCAAAACCAATGTCATGTAAGTGGTAGACACACCATCCACCCACACTTTCCAACTATAAAGAACCAAACAAGTATCAACACTGTTCGACAATTTATAATTGTGTAATAACTTTGCTGTTTGATCACTTACCCCTATAAATTTATTCAGGGTCGAGGTCGACCCCTGGGGGGGGGGGGTAAAAAACGGGGAAGGAGGGAAGTTAGACGAAAATCAGTCCTAAAGCAGACAATGGCATGTAGACTAGTCACCCCTTGCAGGTCAATCAGTTCCATATTCGAGACAGCTGATGATTTATGGGGAAAAAACAGGTTTTGAAAATGCTGTAGGGGTCGCAAACGACCCATCATACCTTTCCAGGGATATACCTATTATAGGATTCAGCGACCCCAGATCTGCATTCAGAAGTTGGACATGTGCAAAGATAGCAGCATCATCTGCATATGCAGCAATGTTGATTTTTTTATTTTTGGTAAAAAAACATATGTAGCAGGAAAAGTAATAGGCAAACAACGCTATCCTAAGGATCCCCACATATCCTCATTATCAGACTATGCTGGGGAAGCTTATTGTCTTACATTGTATAAACTAACCTTGGCTCTTGGCTTCGTAAGAACTAGTTTCCTGTTGCATTTTAAATTGGAAAATCTTTTGTCCTCGAAAGACACAGTTCGTCAGAGACATAGGAATTCTTGGTTACCTGAAAATTATTTCAGTAAAATCATATTTTATGAGACATTTGGTTTAGAATTCTTCAGAATTATATTTTCCTAATATGTAATCGGAAAGCTTTTACGAGGTTTTAGTGCCAATGATATTTGTTGAATTGATATTCAAACATCAACGTATTAATATGAAAATAATTCAGTAACGATATTCAATAAGGTAAAATCGTTTCAATATATTATTATAATTAGTATCCAAGCAACAATCTTAGATAACCATTTAACGAAAGCAAAATATGTAAAATGCATCGAGATTGGAGTATCTATTTCCACTTTAAGAATTCTTCACTTTATCATTTGATTTCACCCTATACACAAAAATAAATATTGTGTGAACACTATTCAGGTTGCAAATTTTACAGCAACATAAAATAGTACATAAAACTTCAATCAAATCGACTTCTGAATTAAAGCTGGAACTAGACAAAACCTTCTTATATCACGGTTAAATCACAATTTACGTAAATGTTATTCTATTTTCAATACCGGATAGAAACAATTCGATTCTTCCATCAGGGTACTTTTGTAGAAGCATTAAAAATATTTTTTCCCACCTGAAGGGGATGCAACGATTAGGTGTCAGCCTGCCAATCTTACCCTTTTTTTTTAAATAAACACTTCAGGCTTTAAGACAGATTCCAGAACGAATTATTAATTTTTAAGGCCCTTCCCCTCTCTAACGATCCATTCCTGCTCCTTTCCAAACCCTCATCCCTGATGGCTAATTCACTTCATGGCGCGAACCCTCTCGGCTTGATGCATTCCCCTTCTTCTTCCCGCGACGCATTGAGAATTCATTACTACTCCTCGCCCTCCACGCGTCTCCCCTGCCTTAGTATATC
The DNA here is from genome assembly GCF_036898095.1 of Palaemon carinicauda. Taxonomy (NCBI): domain Eukaryota; kingdom Metazoa; phylum Arthropoda; class Malacostraca; order Decapoda; family Palaemonidae; genus Palaemon; species Palaemon carinicauda. The sequence continues at coordinate 34,832,418 of NC_090730.1, forward strand.
ACCTCGGGTGAAAGACATTTCATTTCTATAGTCTGCTTCCAATCACAATTCGTGTCGTCTGATTCAAATTAGAAATACTTACTATACAACTCACTTCAAAGTGGATCACATTAATTCAGAGGTTCGTTCCTGCATGGAATATATTTGGTACGTTTTTGCCTCAGGTTGCGAAATTTGTGCATGAATTAGATCAGGGATAAATAGTGAGTTTTTTTTTTCTTGAAATAATCCTATTGAGTTTAAATGATGTATTAATCTATAGATATAGTATCGCATGAAAATAATAAGCTTGAAATATAAAATTGGCCTTTTTTCAAAGTCTTATAATTTTTTACGAAAATTGTGTTTTTCTTTCGTATAGTTTGTCAGCTCAAGCTTTGATATAAATTGAATATTTGTATATGTAATTGATGGATTTATTCAATTAGACTTCACTTTCTGAGACCTACACACTCTCTCTCTCTCTCTCTCTCTCTCTCTCTCTCTCTCTCTCTCTCTCTCTCTCTCTCTCTCTCAACAATTATCATAAATCGTACCCGCATTACCTATCACTTTTCTCTTCAAAATCATATGTTATATTTCACAGTCCTTCCAAGCCATACCTGGTTATTATGAATGACTTATTGCATAAAAGTAATCCCCTTTTTGAAGCAATGAAACACGTATATCATAAGAAACCGATCTCCTTATCGGTCATAAAACATATTTCAAACTTTTCTTTACGTGATGTAATTCATGTCCATTTTATGTGTTCCAGATATCGCTCCATAAGCGTTATAAATCCTG
>NC_090730.1:34838203-34885703 GCF_036898095.1 Palaemon carinicauda
GAGAGAGAGAGAGAGAGAGAGAGAGAGAGAGAGAGAGAGAGAGAGAGAGAGAGAGAGATGTGTGTGTCCGTGTACATACTCTATATATATATATATATATATATATATATATATATATATATATATATATATATATATATATATATATATATATATATATATATATATATATACATGTATATATATATATATATATATATATATATATATATATATATATATATATATATATATATATATATATATATAAGTTCATTATTTCTGAGCTCATTATCCATAGAAGGTAATAAAAGCAGTGCAGACCTTGTAATAGTCACTCTTCCTAATTACAGAAAACTTCTTTGGAAGGTTTTTAATTGAAAAATGGCAGTGCTATCAATTTTGATAATGATAATTATAGCCATGTTTCCAATTATGATCTCTAATCAGTAGAGGATGCAACTGCAATAACGACAGCACTAAAACAATGCAACTAATTTTAAAAGGAGCAGCTACAATTAAAAGATCAACTACAATAATAAGTACCTTCGCCAGAAGGTTACATTTTGATAATCGTGTATTGATTTATTCATCTTTTTGTGTTTGTTCGTGATTCACATAACTCAAAAACTATTTGACCGAATCTCATGAATTTTGGAGGAATGCTCAACCTTGATCCAGGGACACTTTTATTTTAGTTTCTGAGTGATTGGATCAAAGGTCATGGTCAAGGTAACTCTATCGTGGTAAATTTTTGTCCAACTTGCATGAAACTATTGCCTTAAAAGTGCGCAATCCAAATGCCTATTTTCTGATTGGGTCAAAGGGCAAGGTGAAAAACGCGTAGTTGCTATATCGTAGTCAATTTTTTTCCGATTTGCATTAAACTAGTGGAATAAAAATGTGCATAATTCAATTATCTATCTAGAAATTTGGCTTTGGTGCAGATGAGCGCTCTATCGATTGCCAGTTCTAGTTTCAATAATAAAAACGACATTAATATTAGTAACAATGGTAATAATGATTATAATAATTATAACCTCAGTAATACACATAAAGCGGCAATGACTGGATTCATTGTATATTGAATATAATTCAGTTATATAATCCTATGTTCTGTTGTTATACACCGGTAATAATACTAAAGCAGTGTTGGTGTTATTGAAAGAACATCCACAACAGATCATAGGAGGCCTACTGTACATCTAACATCTGCTGTGCTTCAAAATGCATAGTTGATAATCCTTAAAAAAAAAAGTTGAAACACCTTTGAAATATATAAACCGTTGATAAATAAAAGCCCAATTTAGATCTTACATCTCTGCTCATGATTGTTACCATTTCTCAGTCGAGTGATCAAACCAGACCTGATTTGCCTAATAATGATTTTCAGATTATCATTTTATACAGGGCATGTTTGGTGAGGTCCATCAAAATGTCACCCCGAATAACCCCAACACTCCACATGGTCTCGTTTATGCTTGATTAAAGAGAGCATCAGTATACCCGGTAATAAAATAAAGGGAGTAAAATCAACATTCTGGTTTCTTGGTAACGGGAAGCACTACTCCTTGCAATCATATTGTCAGAGCTCTCAGCATATTACGGCTCTGCTCTATGGCACTCGTATCTTTTAAGTTGTCCATGATGGTGTGACCCAGATACGGGCATTCTAGTAAATTCCAGTCTAGTTATTAATAGAAAGCAATAACTAGTATCTGGTTTTGGTTTTGTTGAAGATTGTCATGTTCCCCAGCATACCTTATGCAGGTATCATGATTAGAAGTATATCATCTGATAACAGAGGTTATAAATTGTTTTCCATTGACAGTGCATCTGGCTGGGCTTGAGCTCACATTCAGGGTACCCCTATGCATTAAACAAATATGGCGAGAGAAGGCCACTGTGACGGAATCCTTTGGAGGACTGAAGTTGAATATCAAGACCTTTGTCAAATTTTACACAGAATTATTGCGTGGAGACTAGCTATGTGATATGTTTGTTAAGTATAATGGTTTACCTGGTTTATGAATCTTCCTAAAAATGGCAGATATTTACAATAACAATGCATAGGAACACAGGAGGACCATGCCAATAAGTGATCCTTTTAAGAAATAAATGCAGATGTCAAATGAGCGATTAGCTTTAAAACCCAAACTGCTTATTAAAATTTTGAAAAAAGCAAAACTCCATTCAGTTTTTTTCGATTACATATTAGTGTTTAGAATTGGCGGTTGCTTAAAGGTGTTAAGTTGAATAAAAGTAAGAATATATTAGAAACTAATTAATTTTTTACGTATTGAATAACATTGTAAGAATATAAATCCCCTGGTAGTGAAAGTCTCTACTGGAAAAGCATTACTACCAAGTTATTTACTATTAATTTCTTATTCATGGCATCTTTGGTGTATCCTGGTTTAATACGATCTGCTAAATTATATCAAATATTATCAGTAAGTCTTGATCACCTACGCAGTTTAGTGTAGAATTAATATTATCGCCATCATTCTTAATATTATTACTATTATCATTATTATTACTAGCTAAGCTACAACCCTAGTTGGAAAAGCATGATGCTATAAGCCAAGGGCTACAACAGGAAAAAATAGCTCAGTGAGGAAAGGAAACAAGGAAATAAATAAACTGCAATAGAAGTTATATCAATCCAAATAAAAACATTTCAAGATGATTAACATAATTAAACTATAGCTATCATATATAAACTATAAAAAAAATCCTAAAAACGAGAGGAAGAGAAACAAGATAGAAAGCGTACACGAGTATACCCTCAAGCAAGAGAACTCTAACCCAAGACAGTGGAAACTATGGTACAGACAATACGGCACAAACCAAGATACTAGAGAACAATGGTTTGATTTTGGAGTGTCTTTCTAGAAGAGCTGCATATCCTACTCTTTTATCTTTTATTTTTTAGTTCTTTGTATTCAGAGATTCAATTTCATTTCAATAAAAAGGATATTCGCCAGAATATAACTTCCAGACAATACATATGCTCATAATTTTGTCTTATTTAATTGAGTGTCTCCTGGGTCACAATATCCTCTCAAAGAAAAATATATTTCTGTGGAAGTCAGATATACAGTAGGTCTTTAAGCAGATCATATCAGCCTGATATATTCCGAGTTACGAAGACGTAGTCTAAATGTGTTCCTTTTTGACACCTGCACTGTAGCTACTGTGTCAGAGAAACGCGGGCTCTAGACTTTTTAGTTGCAAAGTGTAACGTTTGCAAGTAGAACTATTGATCGAAGTTTAGTTTCTGAGGACATCTTACAGAACAGCTTCCGGCCGGTCTTAGACTCTCAGCTGGCAGCATGCTGCGGTCGTGCTTCCTGCGATAGGATGTGATCACATACTGTTGCAAACCCAGAGTGAAGGTTACAATTCATAATGAACTCGACAAGACGTTAGGGTACAATTCAATACAGCTGTGATATAGCAACTCTATTCACTTTACTCTGTATATATATATATATATATATATATATATATATATATATATATATATATATACTTGTATATATATATATATATATATATATATATATATATATATATATATATATATATATATATATATATATATATACTTGTATATATATATATATATATATATATATATATATATATATATATATATATATATATATATATATATATACTGTATATATATATATATATATATATATATATATATATATATATATATATATATATATATATATATATATATATATATATATATATATATATATATATATATATATATATAGACTATATGTGTTTATACCTATATATACAGTATATGAACTATTCATAAATATATAAACATAAGTACATGTATAGAATTAGGATTGTCTGTGATTAGTCTGTTCTGAAGAATTATTTTGAATCTTTCATTTTACCTTGTTTAGAGTATTTTTTCTCCTGCGTGGTCTGCAGTCAATTAGAAAAGTTGTGTTCTCTTCCTCATTAGGCTCAATGCTACATAGTATTTTATATGTTTTATTCCAGCTGCGACCAGATTGAGGAATGATCTTTCTAATCAGGAAGTTGAATAGGTAGAACTTCAAAAGTTTAAATTTGCAGCAGATGTTCTTGTGTCGAACGGGGTGACATAACTCTTTCTTCATAGCTTATATATGACATATATTTTAACGTTATTACAGCAACATCAAATGCAGCCGTTTGTAGTTGCAGTCCACTGCAGGGCAGAACCCTCAAACTTTCCAATTCAAATTTGGGGTCTTGTCAGATTTTATCACCACGTCACACTGGTGATGGTGGGAAATTTTCGTCTGATCGCACAGAATAAACCAACCTAGTATGGGTTGCCTCGACCAGTACAGCTTTGTTGATCATGATATTTATATATATATATATATATATATATATATATATATATATATATATATATATATATATATATATATATATATATATATATATATATATATATATATATATATATATATATGTGTGTGTGTGTGTGTGTGTGTGTGTGTAGTCGAGTATACAAACCTCTTTATTTCTCTATTATGTGAAGATTTTGGAAAGAAATTATCCATTCATACAATGCAGTGATATAACCGTCTTATGAAATAGACTAACTTATAGGAATCACGGAAAAGATAAATAAGCTCGTATTCCTTTAGGTTTGAAAAACTATTTTCTTATTTATTATATATAATATTTTTGTGTGCAAAGAGGGATGAAGCCAGTATTGGAAACGAAGTGAAATATACGATTGGGTAGAGGAAGAAGCAATTTGATATTATCCTGAAGGAAGCGATAATAAATTGTACAGGAATCAGGAGACTGTTGCCATAAGCTCCTTTTCCCGTAATAGAATTGAATAGATTTTCTCTTTGATCTTTCTTATATGACGATTCTTTCACTAGTACTTTCAAGTAGAGCTGCATGAAAATCTATCAAGACGTGCGTAGGGAAGCGGGACCAGTACTGACATTGAGTGAGTTTGATTAAGTAGAATTTCTTAAATGTAGCAAGAATAATTCTCGTTTTCTATCATGAATCTCTGTATTTTTCTAGATCAACCATAAGTAATTCTATCGGGAGTAAAACATAAGAGAAATATTACTTTTTCTACCATTATTTCAGTTTGTTCTTTAAATTTAGTAAGTAAAGCAAATATTCATAACGCAATTATAACTAAACAGACTCTTAGCCAAGAGACCGGTGTGGTAGCTGAGCAGAAAAAAAAGGGAAGAATTAAAAAGAGGTATTGTGTTCCTTTCCTTATGTGGAAGCATTTAGTAAGATGGAAAGAGCATAGAAGGTTACAAGGAAAATAAGAACCAGACAAGGCTTTGAAAATATAAGGGAATATAAGAGGAACTAAAGTAGATAGCAATGAAACCTTGTTTTTGAAATAAAACGAGAACACGGCGTTAGCGTACAGAAGAAAGAAAACAAATGATGAACTGCAGATGTTTATTGAAGAAATATAAGGACAGGAAGGAGAAGAGCAACAGCAGGAAATCAAATGCAAGGAAGAGAGAGAGAGGGATTGTGGGCATTAAGAGAAGACTAAAAGATTAGTGAGCGGTTAAGCGTCGGAGGAGGATTTGATGAAGCTGATGCCAATTGATTTCGCAGTTTGTAGGGGGACGATGGAGGAAATGGGAGAGGAAGAGAACCATAGGTTGGAAGGGGATGCTGGTAAGGAAGCCTGTGTCACTTCTGTAAGATTTTCAAGTTAACATTATCTAGGACATTATATGGTGGATGACTCATGGAAGAACGTATTCATGTTAAGAGAATAAACAGGGAAAGGTTACGTTATGACCAAATTTGTGATTGAAACAAATGATATATATCACCATAAACATCTCCTACACCTATAGACACAAATGGCCTTGGTCGTCTCTATCGTGAACTTTTAAACCAATTCTTCTCCATTCATTACCTCCTACTTGACTATTCATAGTTCTCCTCCATGTAGGCTGGAGCCCATTCTAAAGTTTGATGAACAAATCTCTACTAGGAAGTGTAAAGAGCATGCCCAAACCATCTCCATCCACACCTCATCATGATCTCATTCACAAATGGAACTCGGTAATCTCTCTTATAGAATCCTGTCCGGCCATTTAACTCCCAATATTCTTCTGAGGGCTTTGATCTCAAATCTACTTAGACAATTGAAGATTTTTTTTCATTGTCTTACCAGGAGGCATATCCATACTGTAACACAGAACTCACTGAGCTGATGTATAGCTAGATTTTTATGTATTTTCAGACGATTTGACTTTCCAACTTTACTCAACGTAACCCCTGTCAGATTTGTTTTTTCAATCTGTCATCTAACTCAAATTCTAAAGAACGTGTATTAAAGATCATATTACCTAAATATCTAAATGATTCTTCTTCATTATTCCTTTCGCCTTACAATGATATTTCATCTTTCGTTACATATTTTGTTGATATCATCTCCGTCTTTCTTTTCTTTATCCTAAACCCAACTTCTGTGATAGTTCATGAATTCTGGTAAGCAAGTATTGTAAATACTGTGGTGTTCGGTTAATAAGAAAAGTAGCATCGGCATACTGAAGGTCAGCTATCCCCAGCTGTTCTACATGTTACGAAATCCACGACAATTAACAACATAGGTGACAACACATTCCCATGGAGTACTCCGATGTTTACTAGATATTTATATGATAGGACTCTACTAACATTAACTTTACTCTTGCTATGGTCATGAACAGACTTAATCAAACATATATATATAAAAGGAACTCCATAGCAACACAGGACTCTCCGAAAAATTGTCCGATGCACATTATCAAAGACTTTTTCTTAATCCACAAATACCATTATATGTGGATTTCTATATTCTACATATTGCTGTATAACTTGTCTTAAAATGAACATTGGGTCAGTACAACTTCTCCGTTTCCTATATCCTTCTTGTTCATCTTTAAGCTTTTCATCATTCATCCTTTCTAGCCTCGTTAAAATAAGCATACTATATATTTTCATCACAACTGACTGAAGAGCCCTGCCTCTGTAATTATTACAATCAATCAGGTCTCCTTTTTTGCCATTTTCATCAACACTCCTAGCTCCCATTGATCAGGGTTTGCCTCTTCATGCCACGCTCTACAAAATAATCTTATTAGTATTCTGGGGATCACTTCATTTTCGACCACTATCATATTAGCAACTATTCCATTGTATCCAGGGGCTTTCCATATCCTCAGTTTTTCCATGATAGATTCGAATTCAAACACGCTGAATTCATTAATAGACACATTAAGGTCTTCCTCAGTTTCAAGTATATCAATCAAAGTGTTCCCTTCATATCTCCTATTCATGATCTCACTAAAGTGTTCCCTCCAACGTCGACTTTCTTCATCTTCTGTTATAACAGATCCATCTCTCTTTTTGATGAATATATGCTTTTTCTTTTTTTTACCCCATATAGATTTCATTAATAATTGTATTAGCGATTCTTACATCATAGCCCCTCTGAAAGCATAGCTTTGTCACCCTCATCTCCTTTCATGTATAAATATTCTTTCCATTCCTTTCTAGCTTTTCTTTCAACCTCATTATTTTATGCTGGAATATTTAACATGCTCTACAATGTAATGTTCATTACTTCCTCGAAAACTTTCAACCATCAATTTCTGTCTTTGTGTCCTTTTTATAGTATGCCAAATATCATTTGATATTCATGGCATTCTCCTTGTAACTGCATATTCCAAAGCTTCACCACCAACTGACTGATATATGTTCTTAATATTACACCATTCTTCATTACTTGCCTGCTCTTCGTTTCTTAAAGTCTCTAAGACAGCAAATCGATTCCTACATTCAATTGCAAAAGTTTCTCTCCGCTCATCATTTAGAAGCTTAGTTTTATCAAACCTAGGTATTAAATCTATAAATTTATGTTGTGTGCTTTCAGTTTTCATTTCATACATCTATAGCTTCTTAAATTTCTCAGAGTTCTCCTTCTCTCTTTATTACTAGCTATGAAATCTTTTTTATTTTTATAATTGTCTCATGGTGAAGTCTATGTATATTTGTGGATAGGCATATGCTGAAAAAGAGAACCTCTAATGAAAAGATTGTTTGTTGAACTAAAACTTATAAAATTTGCCTCATTTTCATTTGCAACTTCACCAAAACCCTCAACACCCATCACATTCCCTATACCTTGATTACTCCTTCCATTAGCATTTAATTCACCAATCACAATTTTCATATCTCTCTCTGGGATCTCATCTCTAACACTGAGCAGTTCTTCATAGTATTCAACTTTCCATTCGTCAGGCAATCAATTTTAGTACTCATATTGTACTGCTATGATTTAAACTGTGCAAGTAATAATCTACTATTTACAGTTCTCCATTCAGTTAATACCTTTTCTGCTCTTGGTGTTATAATCATTCCTACCTCCTCTCTTCCAATTCCATCAGTTCTTCCTGAATATATATATATATATATATATATATATATATATATATATATATATATATATATATATATATATATATATGTATATATATATATATATATATATATATATATATATATATATATATATATATATGTGTGTATGTATATATACACATGTATATATATATATATATATATATATATATATATATATATATATATATATATATATATATATATATATATATATATATATATATATATATATATATATATATATATATATATATATATATATATATATATATGTATATATATATATATATATATATATATATATATATATATATATATATATATATATATATATTTATATATATATATATATTTCCTTGGTCTAAGATTTCCCTTACAACGTGTTTCACTTAGGTGTTAGGATCAAGATATCCTAACTATATTTCATAATTATATTCATTCTCTACTTGCTGTAACTTCCCAATGTGATTCAAGGTTCTAAAATTCCAATTACCAATTTGCAATTAGTATTTAGAAACCCGGAGACTTTACACCCGGGACTGGGGGTCATTCTGTTATTTTCTTCTTCTATAGACTGACTAAATCCATAGCAGATCTATTGAATAGATTCATTAAAGGATAGCCTATTCTTTGTGTCGCGCAGTGCCTATCTAACTAAGGCAAGTGATCCCTGCCGGCCCATACTAATTCCAGTAAGTCATCCGCCAGGCTTCAGGGGTTGGAATATATAAAGAAACAAAAAATCAAAGAGACTCTTGTGTTATTAATTCGAAGGGAAGTTGAATTGATTAAACAAAAAGTTGGGAGTAAGTCCTGGAATAATAATTGAATGGAAAGTTGGGAGAAAGTCCTGGAATATTGATAAAATAGAATGCTAAAAATATTTGAAGAAAAAAATCAGACAGACTCGTATTACTAATTCAAAGGTAAGTTGAATTGATTAAATAGAAAGATGGAAGAAAGTCCAGAAATATTAATCAAATTGAAAGGTGAAAGATAAATCAGTTATATGGATGAAATAGAAATTAGGGACAAAGTCCTGAAATAGAAATGGAGAATGGGAGAAAGTCCTGGAATAATAATAGTATACAAAGTTAACAAAAACAATCCTGGGATTTTAATCAAAACGAAAATTATTTCTGAGATAAATTTTGATCAAAATCCTTTCTTAGTAACAGAAAGTGAAGTAAAAGAAAGTTTTTTTTTTTGTATTGATGAAATTAAATTTCGAGAAAGCGCTTCAATATAAATAAAAAAAAAGGTTGAAGAAAATTTGAATATAAATTAAAGGATAGTTGAGTATAAGTACCAAATGAAAGGATATCTATTTTACGCTGTGAAAAGGAGTAGGGTAGAAACATCCTTTCATTTTATCTGAGATATTACCACTAGAATATGGAAAAGATCTTCAATGGAGAAATGACCGTAAAAGCAGACTTAGGAAGGTCAATGCCGTGAGCCTTCAAACCATACCTTAATTACAGTTCACTGTATAATGAACCGCAAATACTAACAAAGCAGATGGGCTTCATTCCCAAGTTCTTAAGAGTAGCGGAAAAGCTGAAGTATTAGATTAATAGATTAGAAAAGAGATTTAGTCTCAGAATTATTCAAACGAAGCAAGCATCTGCTGCTCTATTCAAAAATGGCATACAGGTCTGTATTAATGACGACACGTCAGATTAAGAGAGATTGGGAGGGAACTTTCGAAAGGCGCTGTGAATAAAAGCGAGACTTGTGACGAGTTATGACTTCCCTGGGTGCGTTCTCTTTTTCGATTTAAGGGTTATTTCTTTTGGGTAACATTACACGGTAATTCGCATTAAAATCCTTTCACGACAAAATACATGAAAGCGGCACTTTCAACTTGCTCAGCTCAACCCTTTGGCGAATACCTATTTCTATAACTATGAATGGATGGTGTATTTGGAGGTGTTGATGGACCTCACTGATATGGAAAAAGCAAAGGAAGGAGAAAGATCCCTAAAGAAAGGGGGAGATGTTCACTGCATAAGAAAATATGCATTCAATAAATAAAAAAAAGAAAAGTGAATGGGGAGATGAAATATATCCATAAAGAGGGAGTTTAACAAACAGATTTTATGTTGACAATCTCAAAACCTCATAAATCAAGAGCGATGCCATTTGTTCTCCCAAGTTTTAGAGAAGACTGACCATCTATTAGTTTAGTAAATATGGAGTTGATGAGCAAATATATAAAGGCACCGATATAAGACACAATTCTATATATTTTTTTCCTCAACATAAGTTCATATATATTTTTAAAGGAATTTTGTCAAAAAACAAGGTTATTGAACTGTTAACATCAAACGTTATATAAATATAGGAATAGTCCTTCATGATTTACTTGTCAACCTAAATAACGGAATGATATTATGTTTTAACATTCACTGTATGTTAAGTAAAGGAATCAATAACCACAGTCTGTGTAATCATCATCATCACCATCGTCATCACCATCATCATCTCCTACGCCTATTGATGCAAAGGGCCTCGATTAGATTCCGCCAGTCGTCTCTATCTTGAAGTTATAATTCAATATATCTCCATTCATCCATTCGTGTCTAGTGATCAGTATTCCTTTTTATTTTCTAATGCATCGCCGTTGATTTTTTTATTAAATCGAAAGATATTTTCCCCAAAGTATGCATCATCTTCTTCCCTTCGGCGATCGATCTGTGGTCTTCCATCAGTGTCACCCTTTATGATGTTCATATTGCGACGGTCACTGTATCTTAATCGTCGTTTATATGGATATCATGTTAAATAGGCCTATATCCCGGACTCTTCCTGTCTCTTATATCCCGTTTTCTTCCCCCTGCCCTCTCTCCCCACTTCTTCCTCCCCTTTTTTTCCGTATTTCTTCCTGTTTCTCTCCTCTGATTTTCCTTCCATTATCATCATCAGCGTCATCGTCTCCGACCCTTCAGGCGTCGTTAACTCTTCATCGTGTTTTCTGCCAATGCCAACTTTGAACTTCTGTCATCCGAAAGGGGAAAATGAAATGAGAGAGAGAGAGAGAGAGAGAGAGAGAGAGAGAGAGAGAGAGAGAGAGAGAGAGAGAGAGAGAGAGTTAAGCTTATGGAACTTGAGAAGGTTAACAGATAGATAGTTAACTGTTTATAATTACTAAATGAGAAATAAGGATAGATAGACAATATTATCTCTGAAAGAGAGAGAGAGAGAGAGAGAGAGAGAGAGAGAGAGAGAGAGAGAGAGAGAGAGAGAGAGAGAGATGTATTTTGATCTTTTGTATATTCCCCGCTCTAATGTCGACATATAATGTTGATAAAAGAGGTAATATGAAAAAGTCTAGAAAATTCGAATATTTTTATGGGTATTGAAAAGGCAGTGCATAAATATTAGATAGAAATGGGCAATAGAAGCATCGTGATTTGAAACATAAGAAACCTACTTGAAGAACGAAAGATCAAAATCAAATCTTGGCACTACTTTCATTTCTTACCTGCTACAGGGAAGAAAAAGAGATAGCTAAAATAGCTAATTTCAAACATTTATATAGTATACCAAGAGTTTCCATCTGTTTATAATGAGTTATAATTATTATTATTATTATTATTATTATTATTATTATTATTATTATTATTATTATTATTAGTAGTAGTAGTAGTAGTAGTAGTAGTAGTAGTAGTAGTAGTAGTATTGTTATTATTAGTATAATAATAATAATAATAATAATAATAATAATAATAATAATAATAATAATTATTATTATTATTATTATTATTATTATTGTTATTATTATTATTATTATTATTATTATTATTCAAAAAATAAATTTAATTTCCTCAGAGGTTTCCTGCACAACAATTCATAGACTTTGATGAGCTACAATTATAGTTATTTATGCCCTGTAACTCGATATTAATTTAATTTGGGTTAATTGCCTTGCTAATTGTATAGGATTTCATGTATGAAGATCATACTTGAAATAACAATTTAATTAAATTGTTTCTTCATTATATGCGTGTGTGAATATATTAGGTAAATTTAAACAAAGGCTTTTTTAAAAAAATGGCCTGTATGCAAGGTTAGTACATGAGGAGATACACACACACACACACACACACACACACACACACACACACACACATATATATATATATATATATATATATATATATATATATATATATATATATATATATATATATATGTATGTATGTATGTTTATTTAAACATATAAATTCATATATATATATATATATATATATATATATATATATATATATATATATATATATATATATATATATATATATATATACAGTGTATATGTATATATATATATATATATATATATATATATATATATATATATATATATATATATATATATATAGAGAGAGAGAGAGAGAGAGAGAGAGAGAGGAGAGAGAGAGAGAGAGAGAGAGAGAGAGAGAGAGAGAGAGAGAGAGAGAGATGTGTTTATTTACACACACATATATATATATATATATATATATATATATATATATATATATATATATATATATATACATGTATATATATATATATATATATATATATATATATATATATATATATATATATATATATATATATATATATATATATATATATATATATATATATATACCATCACCATCATCTCCTTTTACGCCTATTGACGCAAAGGGTCTCGTATAAATCTCGCCTGTCGTCTGTATCTTGAGCTTTTAAATCAATACTTCACCATTCATCATATCCCACTTCATGGCCCACAGTCCCCATCCATGTAGGCCTGGGTCTTCCAACTCGTCTAGTGCCTTGTGGAGCCCAGTTAAAAGCTTAGTGATCTAATCTCTCATGGGGAGGGTGAAGATCATACCAAAAACCATCTCCATCTTCCCATCACCATGATATCACCCATATATGGCACTCAAGAAATCTCTCTTATGGTATCCTTTCTAATCCTGTCCTGCCATTTAACTCTCAATATTCTTCTGAGGTTTTTATTCTCAAATTTACAAAATCTGTTGGATATTGTTTCATTGTCACACCATGGTCTCACTAAACTTATATATGACCTGATTATTATATGTGATTTCTGGCCTTTTTTATTTCTTACATTTACTTAAACTAGCCATTGTCTGATATGCTTTTTACAATCCTTTGTTAAATTTCAATTCTAATGGCCCTGTATTTAAATGATTTTACCTCATGAATCTTTTCTCCTTCGAATGGCATTTTATCTTCAATTTCATATTCCGTTTCATCATATCTGTCCCTCTTTTATTGATCTTGAACCCAATCTCAAGTGATGTATCATGCATTTAAGCATGTTAAGGCAGCATTGCAAATCCAGTTGTGATCTGCCAATAAGGACAGCGTCATCAGAATACTCTAGGACAGCCGATCAATGCATATCAGTAAAAAAACTACATCGACAAGTATTTAGATATAAAATCCACCTGAAATAGGATAGTGCAAGACCTGATACCAAGTGATTTTGTATATTACGTACTTAATACGTTTTTTTCTGGAGTATATACATACACAAACACACACGGATATGCATGTTTGAACTAAAAGATTGTAAACATATAGACCAGGAAAACCTTGTTATGGAATTGATAGAGTTACAATATGGGATATATTCCATATGGAAGTTACTAAATATAGTTTTTATAAACCGAACCTTGTGATAGATAAACTAAACACCTAGACTGTACAGTAAGGGTAGATTTAAACTACAATTTTGAGAAAGAGATATTTTGATTTTTGAGTCATTTAGTGATTTCATGAGTGATTGATACGAGAGTCAGGTTGCAGATATCAAAAATCAGAATTGTGGGATAAAGAAAATGCCGTTGAAGAGAGATTAAGCAATTCAACTTTTTTGAGTTGTTAATGAATTTCAGATATTAGAGTGGTTCACGAATTGCAGATATTTGGGTGGTTAATAAATTGCAGATATTGTATTGGTTCTGGAATTGCAGATATTTGAGTGATTAATAAATTGCAGATATTGTAGGGGTTCAGGAACTGCAGATATTTGAGTGGTTAAGGGATTACAGATATTGGAGTGGTTCACGAATTGCAGATATTTGAGTGGTTAAGGAATTGCAGATAGTGGAGTGCTTCAGGAGTTGCAGATTTTTGACTGGTTAAGGAATTGCTGATATTGGAATGGTTCAGGAATTACAGATTTTTAAGAGGTCAATGAATTGCAGATATTTGAGTGGTCCAGGAATTGCAGATATTGGATTGGTTAAGGTATTGCAGATATTTAAGCGGCTAAGTAATTGCAGATATTGGAGTGGTTAGAGAATTGCAGATTTTTGAGTGGTTAATGAATTGAAGATATTGGAGTGGTTAAGGAATTGCATATATTTGAGTGGTTAAGGAATTGCAGATATCGGAGAGGTTAAGGAATTGCAGATATCGGAGAGGTTAAGGAATTGCAGATATTGGAGTGGTTTAGGAATTGTAGATTTTCGAGTGGTTAAGGAATCACAGATATATGAAAGGTTAAGCAAGTGCCGATATTGGAGTGGTTAAGGGAGTGGTTAAGGAATTGCAAATATTTGAGTGGTTAAGGAATTGCAGATATTGGAGTGGTTAAGTGATTATTATTATTATTATTATTATTACTTCCTAAGCTCCAATTCTAGTTGGAAAAGCAGGATGCTATAAGCCCAGGGGCCCCAACAGGAAAAATAGCCCAGTGAGGAAAGGATACAAGGAAAAATAATAAGAACAATGACATTTAAATAAATGTTTCCTATATAAACTATGAAAACTTTAACATAAAAAAGGAAGAGAAACGAGATAGAATAGTGTGCCCGAGTGTACCCTCAAGCAAGAAAACTCTAACCCAAGCCAGTGGAAGACCATGGTACAGAGGCTATGGCACTACCCAAGACTAGAAAACAATGGTTTGATTTTGGAGTGTCCTTCTCCTAGAAGAGCTGCTTACCATAGCTAAATAGTCCCTTCTACCCTTACCAAGAGGAAAGTAGCCATTGGACTATTACAGTGCAGTAGTTAACCCCTTGGGTGAAGAAGAATTTAGTAATCTCAGTGTTGTCAGGTGAATGAGGACAGAAGAAAATCTGTAAAGAATAGGCCAGACTATTCGGTGTATGTGTAGGCAAAGGGAAAGTGAACCGTAACTAGAGAGAAGGATCCAGTTCAGTACTGTCTGGCCAGTCAAAGGACCACATAACTCTCTAGCGGTAGTATCTCATCAGGTGACTGGTGTCCTGGCCACCCTACTACCTGATAATTTCAGATATTCGAGTGGATAAGGAATTGCAGATATTTGAGTTGTTAAGGAATTTCATATATTTCAGTGGATAAGAAATTGCAAATTTTTGAGTGGTTAAGAAATTTCAGATATTTGAGTGGTTAGGGAATAGCAGATATTAGTGTGATTAAGGAATTACAAATATTTGAGTGACTAAGGAATTTCATATATTCCAGTGGTTAAGGAATTGCAGATATTGCAGTGGCTAAGGAATTGCAGATATTGCAGTGGTAAAGGAATTGCAGATTATTCAATGCTTAAGGAATTGCACATTTTTGAGAGGTTAGGTAACTGCAGATATTTGAGTGGTTTAGGAATTGCAGATATTTGAGTGGTTAAGGAATTACAAATATTGGATTGGCTAAGGAATTGAATATTTTTGAGTGGTTAAAGAATTACATAATTTTAAGTGATTAAGTATTTGCAGATATTTGAGTGGTTAAGGAATTGCATATTTTTCAGTGGTTAATGAATTGCAAATATTAGAGTGGTTAAGGAATTGCAAAGATTAGAGTGGTTAAGGAATTGCAGATTTTTTAGTTGTTCATGAATTACAGATATTGGAGTGGTTAAGGAATTGCAGAATTTTGAGTGGTTAGGGAATTACAGATATTGGAGTGGTTAATGAATTGCAGATATTTTAGTGGTTAAGGAATTTAAGATATTGCACTGGTTAAGGAATTTCAGATATTGGAGTGGTTAAGTAATTGCAGATATTGGAGTGGTTAACGAATTGCAAATATTTGAGTGGTTAAGGAATTGCAGATATTGGAGTGGCAAAGCAATTGCAGATATTTGAGTGATTAAAGAATTTCAAATATTCGAGTGGTTAAGGAATTGTAGTTATTGGAGTGGTTAAGGAATTGGATATATTTGAGTGGTTAAGGAATTACAGATAGTGGAGTGGTTAAGGAATTGCAGATATTGGAGTGGTTAAGGTATTTAAGATATTGGAGTAGTTAATGAATTGTAGTTATCGGATTGGTTAAGGAATTGCAGATATCTCAGGGATGGCTGTGATTTTGATTGCGAAAAGAAAGTCGAGAGACTACAGAGGATATTTGAAATGAGCATCAAGAGGGGAAAGTAGAAAAGTAATACTATTTTGAGGCTAAATGGAAACATGAAAATAGGGACACGAATGTTTAAATGGATTGTATGTGATTTTACCTTGTGAAGAAAATTATAGAATGGAGATTGTGCGATTCCCAATAGCTCAGAAGGGAGATGAGATGACTTTTTAAAACGTGTTGAACAACTTTATATTCACAATGATTGTGAGCACCTGCCATATGGAAATAAGAATTAAATGCTAGGGTGTGGGCCATCTTTCTACCGATGACTTCCGTATCATGTATATGCCAAAAATGTTTTCTGCACTGAGGCGCTCTCTCTCTCTCTCTCTCTCTCTCTCTCTCTCTCTCTCTCTCTCTCTCTCTCTCTCTCTCTCTGTTGTGTGTCACTGAGTATATAGGTATGTATTAAAACATTTAGATATCTAGTTTATATATGTATATATATATATATATATATATATATATATATATATATATATATATATATATATATATATATATATATATTATATATATATATATATATATATATATATATATATATATATATATATATATGTATATACGTATATATATATATATATATATATATATATATATATATATATATATATATATATATATATATATATATATATATATATTCATACATACATACATATATATATATATATATATATATATATATATATATATATATATATATATATATATATATATATATATATATATATATATATATATATATATATATATATATATATATATATATATATATATAAATATATCTATATATATATATATATATATATATATATATATATATATATTTATATACATATATATATATATATATATATATATATATATATATATATATATATATATATATATATATATATATATATAAAATTTATTTATACATTCATATTGCATTTGAGAATAAATTCTTCGTTGGCTTCCTTCACCGAGTTTTAGCCCCCAGCCCTACGAACATTTAGGGACTTTTCAATTAGGTTTATATCATAATGGGACAATAATCATAGAAATGCGATGCATCTGCCAAACATATTAAGATTTCAGGGCAATTCAAGTAAATTAATAATTGCAATAACCGGGGAGTTAATGATAATGAAAACGGTATGCCATTAAGCAAATGTCCTGATGAAGGTACAATAAGTTATGACTTGCTCAGGATTTTGTAATAAGGAATTTCCATTATATGTTTATTTAAAACGACTCATTTTGCATTTATATCGATCTGTGTTACCAGCTCCAATAGAATAAAAAAGGAATAGTTTTTCAGTATGATATTAGTATGCAGTGTTATGAAAGCAGGTGAGACAATGAATGACATTGTTTAAAAATTAGTGTGTCGTACTACTTAACATTTTTTTAATGCTAAAAAGCCATATTAGATTCCCGTGAGTCTAATATCACCTGGTAATGTACTGGATATTGATTAAAAAAAAATAAAGACTGTATATTATGTATTCTCAAGTCTAACCATGTTTATTTTCATCGATGTCCAGTAGTACGTTTGTCTTAATGCCATTATTCAACCACTTGAAATTACTGTTATTCGTCAAGCAGAGCGGAAACTACGTGATATTTTTTAAGCTGGAGGTTAATGAAAGGAATTTAGTAGTCACTTATATCTAAAACTTACAGAGTAACTGTAGGGTGAAATGGTCCAGCTTGAAGATGGAGCCCTTAAGGGAAATATTTATAATATTATGTAATATTTTAACTTGCATATCTTGGATGCTCTGTTCTGGATTAATAAGAGTAAACTTTTGGATTGGTTGAAAATATATATTTAGATTAATCGTGAAGTATATTTATTGGTTGGATGAACAGTATTATATTCAAGTCAATCATTGCAGACAGGACAAGCCCACTCAATAACAAACTGAAAAGACTTCTAGATCTAGCAGAAGAGGTAGACCCACCTAATTTTCATGCAAAGAAACTACTATACACACTCAGAAGGATGCAAATGCAAAAGGAGGTCCACAAAACTAAGGGACAACAAAAGCACGAAGGCTACAGCATTCCTGCCCTTTGGGCTCAGGACCCCATCAAATACAACTTTACCATCCAACCAGCAGCAAGCAAAGCCCTCTGCACACCAGAGCAACTCACTGAAGCTGCAAAGAATCCAATCAGGAACATACCTGCACCTAACATCTAATATATCGATGGATCATTTGACCGCGCAATCTCTGCAGCTGCAGTTGTCTCCCCATCAGGATATAGAGAAAATTGGAGGCTTTCTAACCATGCCTCCACACTACAAACTGAGCTAGTGGCTATTGCAAAAGCCCTAGAACACTCAGCTAACCTACAATATGGAAACACAACAATCCATACAGATTCCAGAGGAGCCATCCTGGCCCTCAGCAACAAGGAACCCACAGAGAATGTTTATCTCATAACAGCAATCCAATTCCTAGCCATAGATCACCAAAGCAACAACAGGCTAGTGACTTTGAATTGGATTCCAAGTCACACCGGCATCGCTGGCAATGACGAGGTCGATCACCCAGCCAAACCAGCCTTAATGTGCCAAACCATAAGCATTAGTCTGCAACCCTCACTTAAAACCATCAAGAATCAAATGGCAGCCTACTGCAACATCCAAAAGACTAGCGAAGTAAGGCGAGCCTTCATAGATGGAGGAAGATCTGCAAAGTGGTATATGGAAGCTACAAACATACTACCACACCCAATTGTAAGGAAAACACCACACCAGGACGCCTGTCATCATCTGTAGACTGCGACTGGGATATCTATGAGGCTGGCAAATCATTCTAGACAGCGGTGAAGACCCAGCAACACAGCACAGACCAAGAAGACCGTGAAATTACTGTAATCGAGACACAGAAGAACCGCTACAGCACTACCTACAGCACTGTCAAGAAACAAGCCTACTTCGGCAGGATCTCAACCCCAACAATCCTGCAACTACAACAGCAATTGTCAGACATATAATTGCTAATGTTGATGCCCCCTCGGCCTTTCTCCGCAGCTACCCTCCACCAAGATAACGTAATAGCAGCACCAGTTTGCAATCCAAATAACCCTTTCAAAACGACTATTGGGGGCTGAGAGCAATAACTTATACTCCTTATAAGGAGCCAGTTTTGCTCTCCTGTCCTTCCTCTCAACGATGAGGGGTGGGGGGGGGGGGGGAGGGGGGGGGGGGGGGCAGACCCGTTGGTGGTTTTTCTCAAGCAGCTAATATTCCGTTCTTTTCAGCTCTCTCTTGCACAGCCGAAATCTCACACCATACCTCTACCTAATAACTTGAGCTTAAACCACTACGAAGTTTTTTACTTCACCTTCACCCATATCTCCAAATAAAACTTTTCAATTCCTTCCTGAGCCCTCCTACTTATCGGGACTTACTACTATATATCTTTTTCTTTAACTAAAGACTGGAGCCAGTGGGCTCCTGGGAAGGACATCCCCTTCCCATTGTCACCTTCATCACTCTCTAAACAGGCTTTAACATCGCCTGTTACCATCCTCAACCCAAAACCTAACCCAATATCCTAAAATAAAAGTTGCAGAATACCCCCTACCCCAATTACCTATCCCCAAATAATCCTACCAAAACACCTACGGGCTGCAAGACTGCAAGAGTCCGTGTCTGGCCAAAAGGGCCAGGCAATCTTCAACAACAACAAGGTTTGCATGAATAAGGGTGAGTATATTCACTAAGTAATCCACAGTGTGAGCCATCAGACAAAAGTCTCCCATCGTCACTAATCTTCAACAACAAGGTTTGCATGAATAAGGTTGAGTATATTCATTAAGTAATTCACAGTGTGAGCCCTCAGACAAAAGTCTCCCACCATCACTAATCTACAGTTTGCCAATTTGGTGATGAAAGCTGGCTAAAATCCAGACATGAATAAGGACATGGCTGAGATCTTTGTCCTGCAATGAAATGGAAACGGCTGCAATTGTTGCTGTTGTTGTTGCTGTATATTGATGAAGTATATTAATTTGTCTCCAATGATTCTATCTGTTATGTAATGAAAAAGAGATGTAATTGTTCTGGTCTTTGTGGAAGTGAATGTAAATGAAGTAGAGTTATGAGATCAACTATGGCAATAGTATTTGTGAACTAAACTGGTAATGAGAGACAGTAATTCAGCTGCTAAACTAACAACACGGAGGGCTTTTAGAGAGTGTCAATAAATTAAATATTCTTATTATAAATGTCACTGATATCATAATTGCATACCTGTAATTTACTGGTAAGAGTCAAAACCATATAAAACAACCATGTATATTATCTTCGAGTTGATTTTCCCTTGAGTCTCTGATCCCGAGGTAGAGAGAATCCAGATATTGGGAGATATATAATCTATGGTTTATATGGATACATATGAAATTACGTCTAAATGTGCAGAATTATCATTAATGATAGCCAATTAAAAACTTAACAACAGGCTACAATGGTAGAGATGAGTCGATCTCCATTCTAAGTACAAAAGACTTGAATTCAACAGGTATAAGTATGGGGTATTTTTTTATCAAATTTTATGTGTCTTTGTGGCTCAGTTGCTAAGTCAATGGAGCCTCAATTTTTTTTTTTTTTTTTTTGGGGGGGGGGCAGGGTTTGATTCTTTGGCAGACCATAAGCTATTATTTTTTAGTTAATTCCCCCTTGGGTATCTGATCCCGAGGTAGAGAGAATCCAGATATTAGGAAGTGTATTGCTTATATGAATATATATGAAAAACACGTCTAAATGTGCAAAATTATCATTACCCATAGCATAGCCAAGTACAATCTTTAAAACGAGCTACAATAGTGGAGATGAGTTGATTTCGATTCTAAGTTCAAAAAAAAAAATTGTCATCAACTTTTATCTCTCTTTGTGGCTGAGTTGCTAAGTCGATGAGACCTCCATTTTTTTGCGCCCGGGTTTGATTCCCTGGCCGACCAATAGCTATTACCTTTGAGTGTATTTACCCTTGGCTCTTTGATCCCAAGGTAGAGAGAATCTAGATATTATTATTAAATTTATTATTATTATTATAATAATTATTATTATTATTATTATTATTATTATTATTATTATTATTATTATTATTACTAGCCAAGCTACAACCTGAGTTGGAAAAGTAAGATACTATAAGCCCAAGGGCTCCAACAGGGAAAAATAGCTCAGTGGGGAAAAGAAATAACGAAATGAATAAATGAGAAGAACAAATTAACAATAAATCATTCTAAAAACAGTAACAACGTCAAAATAGATATGTCATATATAAACTATAAAAAGACTTATGTCAGCCTGTTCAACATGAAAACATTTGCTGCAACTTTGAACTTTTGAAGCTCTACTGATTCAACTACCCGATTAGGAAGACCATTCCACAACTTGATCACAGCTGGAATAAAACTTCTATTATACTGTATAGTATTGAGCCTCATGATGGAGAAGGTCTGGCTATTAAAATTAGCTGCCTGCCTAGTATGTCAAACCGGATAGAATTGTCCATGAAGATCTGAATATGAAGGATGATCAGAATTATGAAAAAACTTATGCAACATGCATAATGAACTAATTGAACGACGGTGCTAAAGATTAATATCTAGATCTGGAATAAGAAATTTAATAGATCGTAAATTTCTGTCCAAAAAATAAGATGAGAATCATCAGCTGAAGACCAAACAGAACAATTTTCAAAGCAAGGTAGAATGAAAGAATTAAAACACTTCTTCAGAATAGATTGATCGCCGAAAATCTTGAAGGACTTTCTCAATGAGCCTATTTTTTGTGCAACAGAACTAATGTGTTTCACAAAAGTAAATTTGCTGTCGAGAATCACACGTAAATTTTTAAGAGGCAAACAAGGTTAAAGAAACTTTATCAATACTGAGATCTGAATGTTGAGGAGCCACTGTCCTTGACCTACTTACAATTATACTTGTAGTTTTGTTAGGATTCAACTTCATACCCCATAATTTGCACCATGCACTCATTTTAGCTAGATCTCTATTAAGGGATTCAGCAACCCCCAGGTCTATATTCAGGGGATGGAATTGACGCAAAGAGAGTAGCATCATCTGCATATGCAACAAGCTTGTTTTTTAGGCCAAACCACATGTCATGTGTATATAGTATGAAAAGTAATGGACCAAGAACACTACCCTGAGGAACACCAAATATCACATTCCTATACTCACTATGGTGCCCATCAACAATAACTCTTTGAGATCTATTACTTGAAAAAAATCTATAATATTGCTAAGAAACGATCCACCCACTCCCAACTGTTTGAGTTTGAATACAAGGGCCTCATGATTAACACGGTCAAGGGCAGCACTAAAACAAGGCCAATCATACGAACTTCCTGACCAAGGTCAATAATATATCGAATATAGAACTCCACTTTTCATGGCCTTTGTGGACTGAAAAAGCCTTTCATAGGGTGTACCAGCCAATTTTGTGGAGTGGCCTGCAGTATCATGGAATTTCTCTTAAATATGTGTATTTGATTGAGTCTGTTCAAGAGCATAGCAAGTGCAAAGTTAATATTAGTGGAGTCCTATCAAAGGAATTCCAAGTGAACAGCGTGCTGCAGGGGAATGTGTTGTCACCTATGTTTTTATCCTCCTTGTGGATTACGAAATGCGTAGAACTGTTGGAGATGGTAGAGATGGATAGGACGGGATTGGTAATAGGAAATTAGCTGACCTAGAGTATGCTGGAGATGTTGAACTTATTAGCAGAACACGAAAGGATTTACGAAGCTTGCTTACCAAAATACATGAATTATCACACAAAGTTGTGTTCGAGATAAATAAAAGAAAGACATAGATGATGAGAGTGGAATGTGCAATGATGAAATATCATCGGAAGGAGAAAAGATTAATCAGGTAGAATCATTCAAGTATCTAGAAACTATGATCTCCGATGCAAGGTCCTTAGAATAAGAATTTAATGGAAGATTGAAAAAATCAAATGAGACAATGGCTAGGTTATTATTAAGATTTGGAAATCAAATCGCCTGAAATTACATATAAAAATCAGACTATATATCAGTTTAGTGAGATCAGTATTACTGTATTGACTTGAGTCATGGTATGACCATGAAACAATCTCCAACAGATTTAGTAGATTAGAGAACAAAGCCTTTTGAAGAATATTGGGAGTTAAATAGTAGGACAGGATTCGAAATGAATCTATAAGAGAGATTACCCGAGAGCCATATGTGGATGAGATCATGGTGAGAGGTAGATGTAGATTGTTTGGGCATGCACTTTGCACTCACTAAGAGAGATTAGTTCACCCAACGTTCAACTGGGCTCCATAAGGTACTAGAAGAGTTGGAAGGGCCCGGCTTATATGGCTGAAATCTAACCGAGGCCGTTTGCGTCAATGGGCGTATGAGGATGTGATATATATATATATATATATATATATATATATATATATATATATATATATATATATATATATATATATATATATATATATATATATATATATATATATATATATATATATATATATATATATATATATATATATATATATATATATATATATATATATATATATATATAAAACTGACTTTCAACATACAAGAAGCTTTGACAATTTTAACATCAAAATAACCTTGTTGCAGCATTCATATTATGGCTAATTTGAGGGTTATTTGTTTTGTCTCCCCCTTGAAAATATACACTAATTACATAGAAATTGCATATTTATTTAGAAGAACAAACAAGGCAGTGTCATTTAAAAAAATGCTCTAATATTCATCGGCATGGCTTCTGGTTTATCTTGTCATTTAGTCTGTATTTAATATTTACCTAAGCGTTGGTCGTTATAGATACAATTTGCTTATTTTCGTTCAGTTACACAATTCAGGAATGTAATTAAGCTCATTCCGAAAGCATTCAATTATTCCGTAATGTTGTTCCATCTGTAATCATTTGCTAATTACATTGAGATACACATGTACTTGCATTCAGGTGCGTGTTTGCGTCACCCAAGTTACCTTAGGGCTATGTACATGAGGCAGTTGTACTTACGTACATGACGCTCCTTGCATGGAAATTGACTGACAGTTAATGTTTCTAATCAAAATGTATCCTCGGAGGCAGAAAATAGAAGGATACTTTTTGTTCCATTGTTTATGAAATACTAGGGTTCCCTTGTTTATGTGTCCTACTGCTATGATTACTCTTTTCATTTATAATTAGATTGGTATATCGAGTTTATATGCAATCCATAAAGTTTGTGTTTGGTAGGAAAATTAGATATATCATAAATTATTGATTAATTTATCCAAATCTTTGGTTACATTCCTCTTTTTCTCAACAATTTCCTTAAGGAGATTTGAATCTTATAATCCCCCTTTTTTATAGCACTCCCATTAACCAATCTCATTTATCCAGCTCCTCGTATTGTGTTTAACAATTTAGGAATTAATTAAAAATCACTAAGAGGTCGAAGACATTTATATCTTTAAAGCAGAGGTTTTCTTCGTAATTTGGCAATTTGGTTTATATTTCTTGCGAAATTGAAACTTAGAACTTGGATGTATTTTGTGAAGATATATTTATACCGTAACTTACAGCGGCAAGCAGAAAGATCATGCCAATGAAAACCAAATCTGAATATCTAGCCATTTCAACAAAGAAGAAGAGATTTATCATTGTTTTTAAGGAAATATTATATCTAAAACGAGTCTCCTTCAGTAAATGGTTCTCTCATCTACCCTGAAGAACATTTCGCGGAGAAAAAAGTTACAGTATTGTTTCTCTCAACTATTTGTTTTCCATTTGGTGTTGCCATCTTCTGAAATCCAGTTGTTATGCTTCAGTATATCATTGGTATATCAAACGGTAATGCATTATATTCTATGATTCAATCTCGGACTGACAAAATAAACATTGTGATATATTGGGAGATATTTGTTATAAAGTATCCAGTATCAACAAAGAATTTCGATAAACTTTTTCATTCATCTAGCAAGAACTATAAGAAAAAAAATATAAAATTAAACAAATTATTTATCAGGAAATGCTGAAATATTTCCTCCGAGTAAATAAATCACTGACAATCTCAGAAATTAGAAGAAAACAAAAGGAAAACATAAAATATCCTCCAAATCCTTTTCAGCGTAAGATTAAAGACGCGAGAATCCACGAAAAAAGAAAGCGACAAAGCCAGGCATTGGCTGCATCTGTGCAGCATCTCGGTGCCATTTAGGGTGGGCAGGTAAATGGCTGCCTAACGAGCATAACTGCACCCACGTACAAAGTCGCGAAAGCTAAGTGTTTATAGCAGGTCCCTCTTGGGAACATGTGTGTCATTAGATAGAACAACTTGGGTCCATAATGCTCGGCATTTAGCCCAATTAGTGATGCTATTGAATCGATCCGAATTCCCCTAAACTCATGCGGAAGAGGAGGGAAAATTCACTAGTTTTAACCCTGAATTTAGGGAATATATAATTTTCAACCCACTGAAGATTAAACTCCACCATCTCCAGTTATGATTGTTAACTGAGTCTGAGATACCATGAGCGAGGGGCTAATTTGAGGGCCTCTTCCCTAAGTGCTGTCTAATCGTGTGAATGGAAGGAAGAAGTAGGGGAGGAAGAAGAAGTAGAAGAAGACCCTTGGGATGAGAGCTGAATAGTTTCAGCTCCACGTTGACATGAGAGATGTTTGGATAAACTGAATATATACTGCCGCCTTTTTCCTATCTTTCTGGTCTCTTGTTTCTGCGCCTTTTCCTCCATGTTGCGATGCATATTGAACATCTAGGGAGAAGGCAATTGCCGCATTTTATCTTTTCGCTGCCAGAATTCCTCTCAAATGCAAAGTTTATGTTTGTTTAAAAGAGATGTTATTTTATTGAAGTATTTGCGTCCACAGCGAAATAAACTCGAGACCTTGCTGTTCCCCTTCTAGGGTTCTTGAATGAATTAATTTGCTGTAAATTATCTTCCAGAAACATTGTGCTCCCTAATCTCCTTGCAATTTTTTTATACTCTGCCACGTAGAGAGAGAGAGAGAGAGAGAGAGAGAGAGAGAGAGAGAGAGAGAGAGAGAGAGAGAGAGATCCAAAACACTAGATAAAAAAAGTCGAGATCTAAATGATGTGAAATAGGCTACATACAGACAGACCTATTGGTGATATGATTTGAATAAAGAAGTTATCTGAATTGTACTAATAATAATGTTACAGAGAGAGAGAGAGAGAGAGAGAGAGAGAGAGAGAGAGAGAGAGAGAGAGAGAGAGAGAGAGAGGCAGTTTAAACTACCATAATTCAGAAGTTTTCTTAATGAGTCAAATTGAGTATCTTTGCATCAACAACCTTTATATATAATTAATTATTCAATTTATCTTCAACCCCCAGTGAAGGTGGATTCTTAACTATAGAAACGAATAAGTTTAATCATACTTTACATCTTCTTAGTAAGATTGAAGCGTATATATATATATATATATATATATATATATATATATATATATATATATATATATATATATATATATATATATTTATATATATATATATATATATATATATATATATATATATATATATATATATATATATATATATATATATATATATATATGTGTGTGTGTGTGTGTGTGTGTATAGTTCACAGAATCATCGATAATAAATCTATCTATAAAACTTTCATAATAACTCGGATAAATTGTAATCATTATGAATAAAAGTAATGCCACTATGTGAAGTCATATGAACGGTGATAATGATTGCAATTAAACTATTTGTATGATTACCACAATTTGCTCCTTGTCAATACTGGAAATTACACCGCATGTTTTTCACACACATTCTTACATTGTAACATTTCTTTTTCTTTTCTATTATATATATCGCTCTACACCTCACTGTTAACAGAACCGGTTTCAGCGTGTCTTTTCATGAATTTATATTTTTGAATTATTGTGACCTTGTTCCACTGAAAGTTTATTATATAAGGCCGTTGTCTGTTGAAATAAAGTTAATTGCATTCACCTCTCCTCTCAGTTATAACCTAACTGTGCTCTCGCACAGAATCAAATGGGATCTATTAGCCTGTTAGAATTTAAACCAAGATCTTCCTGATAAAACCAATTTATTTACTACATAACTTACAGAATGGGATAGGGATGGAAGCAACGAAAGAATTGGGGCCAGAGGGAGAAAGTCAGTTAGTCAGTTAGGGAGTGCTCAACTTTGTCCGAGGTCGGAGAAGTTGGTTTATTAGCATGATAAAGAGTGACGGGAGGAGAAAGCCTCCCTTACCTGCCCGCTGGCCATAACTTCGAAGCGAAAGTCGAGCAGTTCAATTATTGCAATACACACCACCTTTGAGGTTTCCTATTGCTGCAAGAAAGAAGAAAAGTGAAACCCCGTGAAAGTTTTAGCTTGGTTCTCGGTGATTTCTATAGATTTTTTCTTTTATATCCAAAGTAATTAACAATGTATTAAACAATAAATACCCAACTAAAAAAGCTCATCTTCTTGTGGTTTCAATGATACCAAATACTTATATATTAGAGTGAAAAATAATATATTTACAGTTTTTTTTTCTTTTTCTATAAATATCAATACACCGTCGTCGTCCTTTGGCGGCGCCACCCTTTGTCCTTCGTGGGTTAATAGAGATGTTATTTCTTGAAGTATTCGCGTCCAGAGTGAAGTGAACTCGAGACCTTGCTGTTTCCCTTCTAGGTTAGTTGAGTAAATTTCCTTGTCTTCCAGAAACATCATGCTCCCTAATCTCCATGCAATTTTTTTATTCTGTGTCACGTAGAGAGAGAGAGAGAGAGAGAGAGAGAGAGAGAGAGAGAGAGAGAGAGAGAGAGAATCAAAATCGTTAAATGAAAAGTAATCGAGATCTAATGGTGACATTGACCTTGAGAAATACATAGAGGCAGACTGACCGGGAAATAATTTTGATAAAAAAAAAATAAACAATTGTGGTGATAACTACATTAAAGTGAGAGAGAGAGAGAGAGAGAGAGAGAGAGAGAGAGAGAGAGAGAGAGAGAGAGAGAGAGAGAGAGAGAGAGAGTTTAAACTACCATAAAGTTCTCTTAATGAGGGTGATAGTCTCAAGTGAAGTTAAGTATCTTAAGATCAATAACCTTTAGATATCATCAATTATTTCATTTATTTTCAAGGTTGATTCTTAACAATAGAATGGAATATGTGTTATCATACTTTGTACCCTCATATTAAGTTTTAACGTCGATATATATTTCCATAAATTTCACTGAATCAACGATAATAGATTTATCTATGAAATTTTTTTTATAATAACTCCGAGAAATTATGAACATTCAGAGGAAAAAGAATACCACAGGGTGTGGTCATACGAACAGTGATAATGACTGCAATTTAACCATTTGAATGGCTGCCACAATTAGTTCTTTGTCAATACTTGAAATTGCACAGCACGTGTTTCACACACACTCGTACATTGTAACGTTTTTTTTTTTTCTTTTCTATGATACATCTCACTCTACACCTCACTCTTGACAGAACTCTTTACGTGAATTTATTTATTTATTTTTATTTTTTTTTTTTTTTTTTTTTTTTTTTTTTTTTTTTTCACTAAAAGCCTTGTATATAATCCTGTTGGGTGTTGAAATCAAGTTAGTTGCATTCACCTCGCCTTTCAGTTATAACCTAACTGCACGCTCGCACAGAATCAAATGGTGTCTATTATAGTAGCTTGTTAGAATTTAAACTAAGATCTTCTTAATAAAACCCAATGAATTACTACTTAACTTACTAAAAGGGATTAAAGGAGACAGGGGTGAGAGGAAAGAAAGAATTGGAGCAGAGAGAAAAATTCAGTTAGTCAGTTAGGGAGTGCTCAACTTTGTCCAGAGTCGGAGAAGTTGGGTTAATAGCGTGATAAGGAGCAACGGGGGACGAAAGCCTCCATTCCCTGCCTGCTGGCCTTAACTTCGAAGCAAAAGTCGAGAAGTTCGATTATTGCAATACACACACCACCTTTGAGGTTTCTTATTGCTGCAAGAGAGAAGAAAAGTGTAACCCCGTGAAAGTTTTAACTCGATTCTCGGCGCCTCAGATCGCTCAGATCGCAAATGTTTGGAAAATTCACCTCGGTGTGAGGCTATTGCGATGACCATCGGTGCTAAAGAAATCATCTTGGGATGATGACTGTTCATGTAAGGCCTTCATTCATGGAGACTAAAATGATCTTTTATGATCGATTCTCTACACAAATTCGGTTAAAATAGATGGTATGCGTTGCACATGCATCTGTGCACAAGCCTACATATGTATTATGTTTTCTGAGATCCTGTGATCGTGAACGAATGAATACCATTTGCATGAAGAGAAAAAACTAAAAAACGGTGATTAGACGGTTCCTTTCAACAATGTCCCTACAAATTTCTATGAGGTATATATATTAATCTTAAGATACAAAGCATTATTACTTAGAAACTCTTTTTTGATAATATATGACTGGTTATACATCATCTTTAGCATTTGATTTCAATTTGAATTACCTTATAAATTAGGAATAAAAAGGATGAATGTACAGTGAATGCTGATTTACATTTTTTTTTTTTTTTTGAGAAACCCCTTTTTGGAAAAGAAAAGAAGAGATTGATTTGAGACACTGAATCTGTCCCTTGTAGAATTCGATGAGTAAAGAAGAGTTGTTGTGCTAGGCAGTTTAGAAGGAATTGTTGGTAAGTAAAAATAAAATGTCACTCTTGGTGCTTGTAGAGTCCTTCGGAGTAAATGAGAATGTGGTTAGATCTGTGAAAATATGTTCGAAAAGAGATATGATCATAGTAAATATAAGATTTAAAATGATTAAGTTTTCTAAAACTATGATCGTGCTAGTAAAAAGTATATAACGAAATAAAGTGTTAATCAATATAGTGGTTGAAATAAGGATCGTTGGGCGATTCCCCAAACCTTACTTCATTGAAGCAGAATTCAAGATAGAAGTTTAATTTGGAGTTCCATGAAACATAATATTAGTGAATAATGGGTTTTCCTTGAAGACCAGAAAGTGCTTTTAGCACTTAGTTACAGTGCAAAATTCCAAAATGGGATCATGGTGACTGAAGAATTTGTTTCTTTTCAAAATTGGGTGAAAATATTTGGTAAAGCAAGTAGTGTTAAGATAATTTACTGGTTTAGTGAAGAAATAAAAATAAAAAAAGTTACATTGCATGGAATACAGAGCTAAGTAGAAAATAAAAGGGGAAAAGATGGCAAACCACAAAAACATAGTTGTGTAAAAATGAGCAAGTACTTTCATGAGAATAAAATATTTCAAAAGAAGGATGTAAATGCAATGATAATCTTTATGAGGAAGGTTCTCAAAATACCAAATCGTAGAATGATAAAGTGATCGTTCCAAAGATATCTTGAAATTGGTATATATATATATATATATATATATATATATATATATATATATATATATATATATATATATATATATATATATATATATATATATATATGTATATATATATATATATATATATATATATATATATATATATATATATATATATATATATATATATATATATATATATATGCTACAACACTAACGGATATCAAATAATATTCAGGCAATGATACAATATCTTACAGGCTGTATCATGAACACTCATTTAACTTCTCTCCACACCCTTCTAAAACAGATATGACTTCCTTATCTCCTCAGTGTCGGACTGGCTGTGGCAAGGGGTTATGAAGAAGAGACTCTCCCACCTGCCCCCGACCCTTCCTTACAAAGTGTCAACTTCATCCCACCTACGAAAAAATAGTATATATATATATATATATATATATATATATATATATATATATATATATATATATATATATATATATATATATATATATATATATATATATATATATATATATATATATATACGTGGGTGTGTTTTGTATTTGTAGTGGATAGTTGGATTGTTCAGACGTCAAATGATAAAAAATTGAAATATAGTAACTCGATTTGTAACTGATGTATGCTTTTGCTAACAAAGACAGCCCTTTACTGTCTCTGGTTCGCTAAGGTTGGAGACGGCTCCGCCCATTTCGTAGAAGTAGTAAGAAGAGCAACACCTTGTCTGTTTTGTCATGGGAACACTAGAGACATTCAAGGAAAGATTTCCCCCGAGTGTCGGCGTTCTTTTGATTCTTACTGATAGATCTCATAATCTACGCATACCGTAGATCTCGAGTCTTTGTTATAAAGTTTTATGGACATCAATTATTTGTATAATTGCATGCTGATGTAAATTATCTTACCTATTAATGATTAGATATATTGGTAAGTACTTAAGTCTTATTTCAATAGAAATACATATTAAAACTGTTATTTTTTAACATTTACTCGAACATTTTATACTACTACTACTACTACTACTACTACTACTACTACTACTACTACTACTACTAATAATAATAATAATAATAATATTAATAATAATATGAAAATCAGGATTTCACCGAAAAAAAATTACTAATTCCAGCAGAATCCCAATTGGTTTTATATATACTTCCGCATGAGTTCACTTCTTGAAAATAGCATTTCTCTCTCTCTCTCTCTCTCTCTCTCTCTCTCTCTCTCTCTCTCTC
Source organism: Palaemon carinicauda (assembly GCF_036898095.1). Classification (NCBI taxonomy): domain Eukaryota; kingdom Metazoa; phylum Arthropoda; class Malacostraca; order Decapoda; family Palaemonidae; genus Palaemon; species Palaemon carinicauda. Next base: position 34,870,693 of record NC_090730.1, read on the forward strand.
TCTCTCTCTCTGAAAGATTTTAGTATACCGATTCATTTCACCCCCCCCCTTCTTTTCATACATACCAACACACACCCCCCCCCCCCCCCGACCTCCTTCACTTCTGCGATAGGCAATGACACGCCTGAGGGGGAACTCTCTGATCAGAGAGGACAAGTAATTAACCGAACTTTAGACTTCGGATTAAGCCAACTACTCATCTAACGTTTTCATTTGAACTGCGAGTTGGGTTTGTTTGTGTTACTTGTATCTGTGCGTTTGTGTTTGTTGAAGACTGGGTGTATGCTCATATGCGTTAATGTGATGTTTGTTGAATTTGCTCTCATCTCCACTTAGGTTGATATCCTTTCGTATGATTGTTTGTGCAAATTTGTTGTTGTTTGGTTTTACGTGTTTTATGGATGTATTTGTTTGTGTCGTTTATATTATCTTAATTATAATAATTGTGGTAATGGTAAGTTTTAAGATATCTGACATGGACCCTCACTTGAAGAATGGCAGGATATAGTACATATTTTGCAGCATATGAGTTATGGTGTTCATTCATTAGCACCTTGGGGTTTACAACTTGGGATCAAACAACAGCACTGAAAAAATCCTGGATCAGTCCAGTCAAAGATGCCTTGAATGCAACTTGGCAGACTCATCTTGGCATTATAAATACCTATTTGTTTATTTCAAGCACTCATTTAATGCTGTACATAATAAAGATTCAAGAGGGATTAGAAAATTATTTATACTGATTCTATTTAGTACTTAAATCTTCCTCGAGATCCTCACTTCTGTCTAAAAAAAATAAATGATAACAATACAGTAAAATATGTAAAGTAAATTTTAAGTTTAGTATAAAATTCTATTTATGTCCTTCATGGAATCTAATTAGGGAATCAATATGGATCTTCTCCACTCGAAATGTCAAGGTTTCTGAGATCAAAAACACATTAAAAGAAACGATATCCAAAAATATCTCAAAGATCAAGTGAAATAATTCCACCATTAACTGGCGTGATGGGAATGAAATTAATATTTCAACTTTTTCCACATAAGAAGGGAAGCTTTTTACTTTGTTCTGCTCATTTTATGATTAATTGTTTACGTGTATAGTTATAGGTTGGATTCATTTCCGTTTTCTTACATATTTTTATGTGAACTAATTTATATAAATCGGCATGTATAAGCATTAACACTGTTCTTGTTTATTTGATGAAATATGGTAATAATGACTAAATTCTTTTGATTGTGCATAAATAAAATTATTTTAAATTTGTTTTTAATAAGTTTAAGTTCTTTATATTTGTACTGTACATATATATTATGAATGTAATTTTATGTTGATATTCAGAAGTATGTGTGAGTTTTCTGTTTAAATAATTGTACCTTTAGGTTCCAGTAATTGTATAGTGAATAACGTCAGTGAAATTGAATGCGAAGCATATACCGAGTAGGTAGGCCTATAGGACGTGTTTACTGGCGTGAATGTGATTACGTGTCTTTGTTTCTAGAGAGTTTTCATATTGCCTGTATGCATGGGTTCCAGTTGCAATTTTTATGTATCCCTAGGTACCTATTTGCATACGCATCTACTAATTTCAAACTTTGAATCATATCTAAGAAGCATATCCAATGAAATTACACAGTAAAAAAACACACATAAATGATGTTTTTGTAAATTTCCCATTAGGTTACATAAACGGGTAAATATAGATTTTTCCCAGAATGCATCTTGAAATCTCGACAAGGTAAAATTAGAAGAAAAAAGAAAGACATCAATTGCGTGTTTACCACCACGGCACCATCGCATCTACAACGGCCTTTTATAGAGTTTTCGAGTTAGCCTGAGTTACAGGTACATTACGTCCTGGAACAATGCCTTCGGGGTTGAAATGGAGATTTTCCGGACAATAATAGAACGGCTCTCACAAAGGAAAACAGTTCTGGACAGCAATTTAGATAACTTGCGATCCTAAAGACCTGCTCCCCTTTTTACCCGCGTGTTATCTCTGGTGCCGGTGACCTCAAAGCGCAGATGTCTAGGTACAAAGGTCAAATATTCTTTATATAATCAATCTTGATTTTAATGGTAGGAATACCTGTTTTGTGCTTCAAACTCTTGGCGGTAATCAACCTAAAACCAAGGTATATCTAAGAATGACAGATGGAAAAAAAAAAGGACAAGATTGTTACGCCTCTGATAAAAAAGGTTATTGGACATAGCGGATGTAATCTTTTGGTGAAAATTCGATAACTAGACCGCTCAAGACGATAAATATTGATATTTTCTTAAGTCTCTGAAACGTATTACTAATCAAGATTAACTGTTATTCCATTTTACCATAGAGTACATATCTGCCTATTTTTGATTGAGTTAAGAAAGATATTCATTAACAATTATACATCCGAGTACATTTGTATTCAAAATGTTTGTTGAAAAATGGATATGAATTGCATTATGGAGATAACGATGCAGATCCAAAGTGTTTGTACACTACAATAGTTGCTAAGACGCCTACCCAATCAATCATGCAAATGTTCCTAAAATATTATTCTTTTTCACGGAGACAAACGGAGCGGAGAGCTTAATGAAATTATGTGGCCAAACATTCAAGAACAGAAAACTGAAAACCAATCTCCATATCTGGTATGTTTTACCCTTTTCCCTTCCCACGAGCTGTCATGGGGAATAAGGTGAGCCTTTAAAGGAGACGCCATTACATCAAATTTATTACACCTGATTCAGCCTTGCAGGATACATTCGCAGGCTTCCTTACGATTTCCTTCAGCCGGTTTGCGTCGATGCAACGCCTCTGAGGGAGGACTGAAGATTCTACAAGAGGTGATTTATGCTTTAGGAAGAATCAGCATCTTTTAGGCTCTACTTCAGGCCTGCTGCCACCAAAGACCCCTCTCTCAGGAGCTAGGAGAGGCCCTTAATATCATCGAGAACTTCCCTTCTACCGGATCAATTTCCCTTGGCTTCCTCTTGGAATTTTCTCCATTACTTCGTTTCTGTCCGTTGGTCTCTCACCTTCTTCTGACGCCCAACATTCTGCCTTCGTTTGAAAGAGGCTTCGCATGATCATGTTCGGTATTAGAGGAAGATTATGACTGCGCATACATAACAATAGAATTATATATCTTTACATCCATTACCCCATTCCGTAATACACACACACACATACATACATACATTAATACACACACACACACACACACACACACACACATATATATATATATATATATATATATATATATATATATATATATATATATATATATATATATATGAGTGTATATATATATATATATATATATATATATATATATATATATATATATATATATATATATATATATATATATATATATATATATATATATATATATATATGAGTGTATATATATATATATATATATATATATATATATATATATATATATATATATATATATATATGAGTGTATATATATATATATATATATATATATATATATATATATATATATATATATATATATATATATATATATATGAGTGTATATATATATATATATATATATATATATATATATATATATATATATATATATATATATATATATATGAGTATATATATATATATATATATATATATATATATATATATATATATATATATATATATATATATATATATATATATAAACATTCCCAACGTTGAATTCGATATTAAAGGCAATTTTTGGTCGATATTTACACACACATGCAGGCATATATATATATATATATATATATATATATATATATATATATATATATATATTTTTATATATATATATATATATATATATATATATATATATATATATATATATATATATATATATATGCACCAGGGAAAAATATCCCAGAGAGGAAAGGAAGTAAGGAAATAAAAAAAAACTATATGTGAAGTAGTGAACAATGAAAATAGAATATTTTAAAAACAATAACAACATTAAAACTGATCTTTCATATATAAACTATAAAAGGAGACTTATGTCAGTCTATTTAACATTAAAACATTTGCCTCAAGTTTGAACTTTTGCAGTTCTATGAACTCAACTACCCAATAAAGAAGATCGTTCCACAATTTGGTCACAGCCCGAATAAAACATTTAGAATACTGTGTAGTATTGACCCTCAAGTCATGACTATTAAAATGAACTGCATACTTAGTATTACGAACAGGATGATACTATCTGAGGAGATCTTAATGTAAAGGATGGTCAGAATTAGGAAAAATCTTATGCAACATGCATAACGAACTAATTAAACACGATGCCAGAGATTAATATCTCTAGATCATGGATAAGAAATTTATTAGACCTTATAGACAGGTCGGAGCCAGGCAAAAACTGCCCTTTTTTGGGGTCAAGGTTTTCTAAACTGATTCTGGTACTTTGAACCATGCTGATTCAAATAAGCTTTTGGGCCATCTGAAATTTTGCCTGAAATCCAAGATGGTGGCCAATATCCAAAATGGCCGCCAAAAATCACAAAATATTTTTTCACGGCGTTGGGTTTAGCTATCAAGATGTTTTTTTCTCCCAGAATAGCTATTTTTAGGCAGAGGAATATGACCCTCTAGTATAAATTCCGAAAAAATTGATTTATCCTGGCGAAATCAAAGATGGCCGCCTGAGTCGGGCCACCAACTTACGGATTGCTATAACTCCAGTTCTAGATGGGCTATGACAATAATATTGGTCTCTATCCCTAGGTTTTCAGGGGCAAGGAATTGAAATCTGTCATCACTTTGAACCATAAGCTACTCTGTCACGGTGAAAATTCACTATAGCTGCATAGGCCGATATGCATTATCGGTTATTTCCAAATCACTGTGATTTTGTGAATATCTTTACACTGTGCACTACTTAATTTCAATCATTTAAGGTTTATTGTCATGTTAAAGGGTCTGAATGTCCATAATAATGTCTCATAAACACTAATTTATGACAAGCAATAACTTCACACTCTCATGAATTTTCTCTTCATGAAAGTTTGAAGAAATTGCATACCATCTGGATCATTCTTATGAAACTAACCAGAAGTTTATTGAAACCGTGGAAAGGATAACAAAATGGCAGCCACTCCATTTCTAAGCAAAGGGCCAAGTAGAGGACTTTGTAGTCTCTGCAACAAACTGGTCAATGATAATGAAGACATGGCCAAGATTGGACTAGCTGCACTTGAGTCACTGAAAGGATTAGCAGAGAAGTGGGCTTGTATTGACAGCAGGTTAGCTTTGTCCTCACAGTTCCCGTATTCAGAATTTAGATTAGCAACACTTAGGCTAGATTTAGAGAAACATGAGTTCATAATTCATGACAGTTGTCGTATCAACTTTCGAAATAGATTGGGCCGTCTAGAAAGTAAGTCACGCCAACTTCAGCAATCAGGGTATGCAGAAGAATCAGGTTCAGAATCATCCACTAGCTAACCTGCGCCTCAGCCATACAGAGTTCGGCGGGGATCACTGCAAAAGAAGGTCTGCTTTGTTTGCAATGAAGCATCGGTCGCTGATGAAAATGCTTTTAATGGACTTGGAAGGTGTTGTGAAGATAACGCTTTCACCAATCTCCAGCAGGCAATGAAGAAAAGGATCGAGGATTCTACCAATAAACACCACGAAGCTCCTGTCAGATTGAAGATCCTTCTTGGTGGAACATCATATGACGTCTTTGCGCAGGACCTCTACTATCATAAGCGATGTTACCGAAGCTTTACCTATATGTACGGTCATGACGCGAAGTCACTTTCACTGGATGCTGAGAAACAGGAAACACTGAGAACATGCATTATGGATCAGTTCTTATGCCTATTCACCAGAAATGTCCTTGAAAATCATGAGGCATACCTGCTGTCAGAGTTAATAAATGACATCAAGGAAATGGGTGAAGACGAAGGACTTTCGGACCCACCTATCTCAAAGACCTACACACTGAAAAAAAGATTACTGTAATTGAGAAGTATGGCGAGTCAGTCTCTTTCCACAAGATAGGCAAACGGCTACTGGTGCACTCCAGTGAAATGAATCCTGTTGCGTACACTGCGGCTACCATTCAGGGCCATGGTCTACGAGAGATGGATTTGACCAAAAGCTTTTGCAAGACTTATTCGACGAAAGATCACCCAACGACAGACAATCAAGTGGCCTCTTGATGCGGAAGAGTTATATAGTCTTCTAGATAGTTATAGACCCCTACAATGTCTATACAACGCCATCAGTTGGTCAATAAACCCACGGAGATCCGTTGATGCTAATGGTAATGCCTGTTCTCCAAGCAAAGCAGAAGCAGAAAAAATTTCAGCTATCCGCCAGAGTTGGGAGAAGGTGGTAACCTCTGAGCGTTTGCCTATTGGAACTGCACTGAGTCTAACTGTTCATCGGATAACAGGCAGCAAGGAAGCCACGACACTTCTTCATCGCTGCGGGGTTGGAATCTCATACTCTGATGTGCGCCAGTTGAATAGCAATTGGGCAAAGTCAGTTACCATGCAACATAAGAAGATGCTCCCTCCCGGTTTTATTAGCGGCCGCAGTGTTCATGTCACCTTCGATAATTCAGACAGCAAGCAGCAAACTCTTACCGGAGCACACACTACACATCACACAACAAGGACAATCTTCCAAGCCAGACCTGATGGTGATCCCTCAGCGGGGTCTACAGTTCCAAGAAAGGAGCATGAGCAAGATATTCAAGACAACGAGCCACCAGACTATGGATCCTTCAAGATCCCTAAAAAGAATAAGACACCACCTCCATCATTTCCAGACTTCACTGATGATTACAAAGATTCAAAGCTGATAGATGACTCTTCAACGCAACACAGCCTGGGTATTAGTAAGTGCTGTCGGAGATACCTGCATGGACCAGTGTCTTCCTGATGTTGACAAAGAACCGCTGGGACCAGTTGGATCTTGGACTTCATTTATGAAGAATGTCACAAAGTGCGAAACTAGCAAGTGCAAGCTGGAGTACCTCCCTGTTGTCCCCCTACCTCCAAGTGACAATGTAATCAAGTGGTACATGGATATGATCCTGCAAATAGCTGATGACCTGCAAGTAGATTACATTTTTGCACATGCAGATGAAGCTATCAACAGTAAAATGTTGATCATTTCTTGGCTTCAGCAAGATAGGTATGACAAAATCATACCACTGATGGGTGGATTTCACACCATCCTGGTGAATCTCAAAGTTCTATACAAGAAGTATTGGTGTTTAGGGTTAAGTGACTGATGGGTCGATGCCAAAGCAATTGCCGATGGATCAGTTGCCCAAGCCATAGAAGGTCGACACTATGCAAGAAGTGTGAGGCTTCACAAACAGGCATTTGAGGCACTCCTAAGGTACAGGATTACAACTGAGAAAGTTAGTGAGAAGCTAGATGTGCCTACCATGGAGCTGATTGCCAAGCTGAGATGTAGTCCATCTGCTGAAAACCTTGATGCCTTGTTGGGTGAATCCAAGTTCAGGGACCTCTGCTCATCGCTTATGTAAGCTGAAGGGACACAAGCCAAATTGACAGTGGAATACTTGAGAGATGTTTCTTCAATGCTGAGTTTGATTGCTGCAGTGAGGAAAAAGGATATCATGATGCAAATTTGTTTTTAATATTTGTAGAGTCAAGTGTGAATGCAGTTTCATTCACATTTGGTAACATTGGTAGTCATGTAGGTGTCACCAGTGTTGCTTTGCATCCATCAACATGCATTATAACCATTATGGAGTAGCCTGTGGTTAATAATGATGCCAAATTCTGATTCCTTGCCCCTGAAAACCTAGGGTAGAGATAAATATTATTGTCATAGCCCATCTAAAACTGGAGTTATCGCAATCCGTAAGTTGGTGGCCCGACTCCGGCGGCCATCTTGGATTTCGCCAAGATAAATCCATTTTTTTCGGAATTTAAACCAGAGGGTCAAATTCCTCTGCCTAAAAATAGCTATTCTGGGAGAAAAAAAAACATCTTGATAGCTAAACCCAACGCCGTCAAAAAATATTTTGTGATTTTTGGCGGCTATTTTGGATTTTGGCCGCCATCTTGGATTTCGAGCAAAAATTTCAGATGGCCCAAAAGCTTATTTGAATCAGCATGGCTCAAAATACCAGAATCAGTTTAGAAAACCTTGACCCCAAAAAAGGGCAGTTTTTGCCTGGCTCCGACCTGTCTATTACGTTCCTGTTCAACAAATTAAGATAAGTATCAGCAGCTGACGACCAAACAGGAAAACAATACTTGAAACAAGGTAAATTGAAAGAATTAAAATAGAATGATCACCGAAAATCTTACAAGACTTTCTTAATAATCCAATTATTTGTGTAATTGATGAAGAGACTGACCTAATTTGTCTCTCCGAAAGTATACTTGTCGAGAATTACGCCTAGAATTTCATAAGAGTCGTACACTGTTATAGAAACATTATCAATGCTGAGATCCGGATGTTGACGAGTCACTGTCCTCGACCAACTTATAATCATACTTTGAGTTTTATTAGGAGTCAACTTCATGGCCCATAATTTGCACCATGCACTTACTTTAGCTAGATCTTTATTAATGGATTCAGCAACATACATTCAGGAGTTGTAAGTGATGAAACGAGAGTACCATCATCTGCATATATAACGAGCTTGTTTTCTAGGCCATACCACATGTCATTTGTGTATAGCATGAACAGTGATGAGCGATGAACACTACCCTGAGGAACACCAGATATCACATTCCTATTCTCACTATGGTGCAAATCAGCAACTCCTATTGGCAATCTATTACTTAAAAATTCAAGAATACTGCAAAGAAAAGTCCCACCCCCTCCCTACTGTTGAGTTTGAAAACAAGGTCCTCATTATTAACATGGTCAAAGGTAGCTCTAAAATCAAGGCTAATGGTACAAACTTTGTGACCACAATCAAGGGATTTCTGTACAGCTTTGAAGGTTGTAAGAAGGTCATCACATGCTCCAAAGCCTTTAAGAAAGCTAGATTGCAAACTAGGGAACAGATGATTTACCTTCGGGAAATCTATTTAGACGCTATACCAATATATGGTTGAAATGTTATTAATATTGAGCAAGTTAAAATCAATTGACCATAGAATTGCGAGAAGGAGAATTTGTCTAGTTCTGAGGAAAGAAAGAGAAAAACTAATTTTAAGAAGGAAAATAAACACTCCGGTCATAACGAAAAATCCAATAAGTTTAGTTTAGCCTTACCAAATAGGTACTCCCAGCTACATAAAAGGGAAGCAAGTTAAAAAGAAATTAACATTAATTCAACAAAATTTGTATTAGGATCAATACAAAAGATCAGGTGAAATGTTTCTAGACAAGATCAAGGAAAACTATCAGAAAGAAACAAAAACCTAATAAAAAAAAAAAAAAAAAAGACTGGAAATGATGGTAAAATTCAAGAGACATGAAATAGAGTTAGCATAACTATCCAAAACAATAAACAAACTAAAAGCCAAAGAAATTGGGAAATACAATCAGAACAAAATGGAAGAAACGCTAAAGAAAGGAGGAAGCATCGATTTGATGAAAAGAGGACTTTGAACACGACGCCGACGGATGTTTGTAGCAATAAAAATTGCAGAGGATTTCCAAGCAATGCTCTACAAGAGTGATATAAGAATTAATGTTTCCAAAAGAAAAAATGAAACACCTCAGCCGGTACCAGACGTGACTGTAAGAAAAGTAAGTAATCATCAACAGGCGTGAGAAGAGGCAGGCAAAGTAACAGGCGAATATGGCTAACAATTTATTTATCAATGAATTAGAAAGATTTTTTACTAGTAAAACTTGCTTTACTTTACAAAAAAAAAAAAGGAAAAAAAGATCTTCACGAATGCTCTGTATCAACAGCTTGGAAAAACATTATTATCATACTAATTCTCAAAAAGGGAGACATAAAAGACCTCAAAAATTATCACCCAATATTTACAAAGATTGTATTAGGCCGAATGGAAAGACAGCTAGATTTTAATTAATCAATAGAACAGGTAGGACATTACTCAGTGGGTATTCAGCAACTGACTTTATTCATGTAATTGAACAGCCATTGGAAATAAATCAACAGAGTATGACACACTACTGTTTTTTTTTGGGCATTTATAGACTATGTGTCGGCTTTTTATTATGTCAAAACTTCATCAATAATAAAAGCCCTTCAAAGACAAGGAATAGATAAATCTTATGCTAGAACACATGAAGATATCTATACGGATATTACATTAAATCTAAAACTACATAAAGATACTGACAATATACTAATTGAGGAATGAATTAGGTGGGGAGACCGCATCTCTCCTAAATTATTCACCGCATGCCTAGAAGAACATTTAAGAATTTAGATTAGAAACTTTAGGAATTTGTATTAATGGGGAATACCTCAACAACATAACATTTGCAGATGACTTTGTTTTGATTAATGAATAATGGGAGTGATTACAAAAGATGAAAAAAAGATTTTAAAATAGAAAGCAGAAATGTAGGACTGAAAATTAATATGAGTAAAACTAAGATAATGTTGAATAAAAATGCTGACAACAAATAAGAGTTATAGGCGAACATCTAGAGATTGGTAATGAATATACGTACCAGACAGACAATAAGCGTTTCCCAAGGACATGACACGGAAATTAAAAGAAAGATGAGCGCCATATGGAGAGCTTTTGGTAAACAAAGTGGGACCATGAAAATGAAAGTGCTACTCTCTATAAATAAAAGAATTTAATCAGAGGGTCCTGATTAGTTACATAAAGGATTTTCTTAAGTCTCCTAATGTTAATAAGTATTTTTTCCCCTTTTTTGGTTAAAACCTCTTGGTTTAGATTAATTTTTGAATAGCTAGATGGTATGTCGCTCTCGCCTCAGTTGGTCCGAAAAACTGAGACGACAATGACATACCATCTAGACACAAAGATGGCTAGTTGGTATGTAACTGTCGTCTCAGTTTCTTGGACCAAGGTTCGATTCCCCAGCCGACCAGAGGCTATTATCTTTGAGTAATTATCCCTTGGGTCTCTAATCCTGAGGTATATAAATAATCCAAATACTAAGAGGAATATAATATATGGCTTATTTCAATATATATATATATATATATATATATATATATATATATATATATATATATATATATATGTATATATATATATATATATATATATATATATATATATATATATATATATATATATATATATATATATATATATATATATATATATATATATATATATTATAAAGCTAGTCTAGTATAGAGTAAATATTTCATTCATGTATTTTATTTGTGTATTTAAGAGGTGTATAGCCAGCTCGTAAGGTGGGTCTCACTCATGTAGGTATGCTGTATGACCCATACAAGGTATGAACATGAGGTATTACATCATGTCTATATTCCCAAGCGGTTAGAAGGTGCATGAAAATTCTTGAAATAGATTTACTCTTTTTTTATTGTTTTGAGGAGTTGGTGGGTGGAGTTAGCTGAGAGAGGGTTGCCTTGCAAGCAAGGTTAGTTCCCCTGTTCAATTTTCTACAATGGCAGCCTTATGACGCTAGGCCTTCTCCTTCCCCCCACGCCACTGGAATGATGTATTAGAATTACCTAGAAGTTTTAAGTCGACATATAAGCCCCAGAAATGTGTAAGCAACAAAGGAGAATAAACCTATCCCTTTGAAAGAGCCAACGTCCTCTCTCCTTTCAAGTATATCAGGTATATGCCCTCTTTAACGTGATTAACAATTTCTATCCAACATATATCGTGTGTATTGTGTTCAAACGTTGACAAATTCATTGAATGATATTTCAAGTGTATTGTGTTAATGTAATTACTAGTTTAACATAATTTTTTGTAACTGGCCCTATGAGTTTAGGCTAGACAGTGAAGTGTATTTATTTTGGCTTAACTGTTTGGTTACCTCGTGTGATCCAAAAAGACGTAAGTTTCACAGTTACATTTATGTAAATTCCATTTAGTGTTTAATCATTAGTGTTAAAGTATTAACTGTTTTTATTTATTATCAAAATTAAATATTTCTATAAATTAATTTCCAGTAAAACAAGTGATTGTATAATTTTCTCTAAGTAATATTTTCTTGTCCTAGTCTAAGCTTTTGTTCAGATTTAATATTTGGAGTAATTTAATTTTGGTGTTAATTCTCTTTGGTATTATTGTTGTAACTCTTTATAGAATATATTTATTTTGATAAAGTGTGTATTTTTTCAATCACCCATATTTCTTAACATTGCTTGCTCATAGTCCCTGACTAGAACGAAATAAGAGATTGTTTTTGAATGGTTCAAGTAAAATAATCACCCTGTTTTAATTTTGATTGTACATAAGAGACCTTTGGAAATTCAGTGAACATAAATATTTCCGTCTGGGAGTTATGCAATATTCTCAGAGCTCGGGTATTTTTTCAAGTATAACAGAATTATGTAAAAATAAACAGGTGAGTTTGGAGCTCTGGAGTTTATGTAATTTTCTAGCCGTAATAATATATATATATATATATATATATATATATATATATATATATATATATATATATATATATATATATATATATATATATATATACTGTATATATATATATATATATATATATATATATATATATATATATATATATATATATATATATATATATATATATATATATATATATATATATATATATATATATCGTTCGTAAAATTACGGAAGCTGACACAAGATGAATATAAAATATGCATTATAGCCACAAATGGATGAATGAAAAGGCCTAATTTGAGTTAGTGCTTCCGTCTTATTGTTGACATCGACGGATCCACAATAAAGATATCTAATTATTCAAGATAATGGATCCCTCACCTGTCAGCTTCTGGATGGTTCCACATAATTCAGATTTTAGAAAAGCGGATACTACAGGATTACTGATTAAACAGACCAAGGCTTCGGTTTAAATTGTGATCTTGCATACAGGTCAATATTATTATTATTATTATTATTATTATTATTATTATTATTATTATTATTATTATTATTATTATTTTTATTATTATTATCATTATTACTTGATAAGCTACAACCCTAATTGGAAAAGCAGTATGCTATAAGCCCTAGGGCTCCAACAGGGAAAATAGCTCAGTGGGGAAAGGAAACAAAGAAAAAATGAAATGTTTTAAGAAGGCAACGATAATAGAATAAATATCTCCTATATGAACTATAAAAACTTTAAAAAAATAAAGGGAAGAGAAATAAGATAGAATAGTGTGCCCGAGTGTACCCTCAAGCAAGAAAACTCTAACCCAAGACAGTGTGAAGACCATGGTACAGAGGCTATGGCAATATCCAAGATAAGAGAACAATGGTTTGATTTTGGAGTGTCCTTCTCCTAGAAGAGCTACATACTTACCATGGCTAAAGAGTCTTTTCTACCCTTACAAAGAGAAAAGTGGCCACTGAACAATTACAGTGCTTTAAGAAGAATTGTTTGGTAATCTGCGTTGTCATGTGCATGAGGAGAGAAGATGATGTGTAAGGAATAGGCCAGACTATTTGGTGTTTGTGTTAGGCAAAGGGAAAATGAACCGTAACCAGAGAGAAGAATTTAATGTACTACTGTCTGGCCAGTTAAAAGACCCCATAACTCTGTAGTGGTACTATCTCAACGGGTGGCTTGTGCCCTGGCCAACCTACTATTTATTTCTTTGGGTAAAGTCAGTAACATGGATTATCGTCCTCGTTTCAAACTAACCTATTCTATGACTTATTCCTAGCCCGTGCTAGGCCAAAGCATTATTATCAAATCTTCTAGAGATTCTTATCTTATGTTGTTTTATTCTGGAATAATTGTTCATAGATGTTAAGCCGACATAAAACCCGTTACATTGTGAAGAAGGAATACTATTGATATAATTTCCAGAGTTCTTCTTAATCAAGATATTTTTAATGTAAAGCCATATTTAAACACTACCCTTACATCTAGTATTTTTTCTTCTAAAGGGATATGCCATCAAAAAACAATCATGCAATGGTAAGCGGTATATTAAATACTTCCTTTTCTCTAGCTGGACACTAAAATGTTATCTTAACTCTATTCATAAAGTTTTCTAAAGAAAAATATTTGGGATAACAAAAAATTAATGGAATTTTCTTAATTTTTCGTTAAATTCATATAGGTAGACCTTAAGCTCACAAGTCTGGTGGTTTTGCAGACACGATAAAAAACTATCGAGCTTAGGTGAGGTTGAACTCACGCCCAGCAGATTGTGAAACAGGTACGTTTCCCATAGGCTACCACAAAATTTTTCGATGCCGTGAGATGATAATCTTCAAAACGATACGAGATATGATGTCACATGAAAAGAAGCCACCTGCGCTAGCTCAGAATATAAACATCGTAATAGAATGCCGCCCCACAGTCATTCAGAAAGATAAAAAGCGCTAAGCACCTCGCTAGGTCTACATACTAAAACTCTTATTCCTTTTGGAAGAGTCAGCGTCCTACAGCCATCGTGAGTTGGAACACATCATATTTGTATTCCTCTTGTACATCCCTGGCAAAGCTTCGCAAAATCATAATTTCTTTTGTTTGTGTAATATGTCCTCTCCTCTGAGTGTGACTCGACCAGAAACAATGAAATGTTGAAGGGGGCAAGAAGAAATTTTCTGCTTTTCTAGACATTTTTGGGTCTCATAGAGTCTCCTTTATTATTACAATGCTCTCTCTCTCTCTCTCTCTCTCTCTCTCTCTCTCTCTCTCTCTCTCTCTCTCTCTCTCTCTCTCAATGCTGATTATTTACCTTGATATTTTGGCTGAACGAACAATTACTAATTTCCAGATTCAACCGCAAGCTCCAATTATCAACTTTCAAAATTCCAAGTGAAACATCAACTCATTTGAGGCAACTGATTATATCCTTCAAACAGTAGCCCAATTCTTCAGTTTTCAACCAACATTATCAACTTTTAACTTCTATCCAAGTACATTATGACTACC
>NC_090730.1:34903203-34908203 GCF_036898095.1 Palaemon carinicauda
TCAACATGATATTCAACCTAGCACCATCTTCCCTTCTCGTGCATCTCATAACTTTATTTTACCCACATTAACTCTCAATTTCCTTTTCTTACACACCCTCCCAAACACTATCACTAATTGACCAAGCATCTCCTCCGAGTCTGCAATCAATACTGTATCATCCACAAACAACAACTGATTCACATCCATGTCTTGAGCCCTCTCATCTGTCAGTTTCAATCCTCGACCTAGCACACTAGCATTCACCTCACTCACAACTCCATCAACAAGCAAATTAAACAATCATGGCGACATCACACATCCGTGTCTCATTCCCACTCTCACTGGAAACCACACACTCACTTCATTTCCTATCCTAACATAAGCATTACTGCCAGGGTATAAACTCCTCACTGCTTGCAAGAACCTTCCACCAGTTCCAGATAACCTCTTCACATTCCACATCACTTCCCTATCAACTCTATCATAAGCTAACTCCAGATCCATAAATGCAGCATACACCTCCTTACCTTTCGCTAAATATTTCTCGCATATCTGCCTAACCGTAAAACTCTGATCTGTACATCCCCGACATCTTCTAAAGCTTCTTGTACTTCTAAGATTGCATCCTCAGTTTTATCCTTAATCCCATTAATTATCACTCTGCCATACACTTTTTTTAACCACGATCAACAAACTAATACCCCTTGAATTATAAACACTCAAAAATAATAAGTAATAATTTTACAAATTGAATCCATTTACTATTGCAAAGAACTGAGTTTTAATGTACAGAAGACGGGCTATTATCAGGTAGTTTAAAGGTCTAAAACCTCGAGTGTTCTTTTTCTATATATAAATCAGTTATTGTTTCCCAGAAATATGTTTCACATTAATAGCTAATATTAATGAAGTATGGAAATTTAAAATATATTTCTTTAGCACCTACAGCCTTCATTAACTTGAGATTGAGTTGATTGACTGATTGGATCTTAATCTTTATCTTTCTCTTTTCGAACTAAAGCTAAATTAAAGATATAATGATAAGAACGATGTAAATTTTGTCAATACAATAGGAAACCAAAACAAAAAATGAAATGGGCAAAATATTCTGTTCTATATTTTATTAAGTATGTACATAAGTGTGCATAATTTCATAGTAATAATAAATACATAATACGTTATAAATTTACGTAATTCAATCAGCTTTAAATCGTCCGGCTGCAATGGAACACTTCCAGCTTTTTAGTTTAAGTATTCCATCAAGTACCGTGAAGCATTCATATGTCCTCTGGATGCTCCGCCATGTCCAGAAGTTCATGCCCTTCTGTGCAGCTGCCCAGCACATGTTTGTGTTTGTCAGGGTTTTCCATGTCTATATGAAGATCTGCATTTGATCTTCTGTTATGTAGCAATGTGTAGAGGATGTGGCACGAAAATGCTATGGTGGCGTTTTATCTGGTTGCTAGGGCATGGTGGCCAACATGCATCAGAAGTGATGGGTAGCTCTTGACAATCTGTAGTTGAGTACACACTGTAACTCGGTCATCTTCCGTAATGGTAGTGATTTCATAAGCCAGTTTTTTAGAGCAAATTTGTCACATTCATCAGAAAATTTGACATTGGTATATCATCTCTAGGTAGAAGTTCAAGATTGGGTAGCCCAAGCTCATCATTTTCCAGGCATTTGGTGTCATTGAAATTCTGCATCTGAACAAGTGTCATTGTGGCCCCTGTCACATTAAAGTCAGCATCAATGGCAGTCAGTAGAACAATGGAGAAGAATCCATTATAATTGTAGTAGAACAATGCACTATTTTTTGGCTTAGGGGCAATGTGCTTCCCATCAATTTCTCTAATGATGTGCAGGGAATTACAATCCTCAAAACTAAAGGCAATTTCTATCCATCCTTCAGGTGAGGTAGGACAAACCACAACCTCAAAAGAGAACTCGTCAATGATTGCTTGGCACTCTTGAGAAACAAAGACGCTGATGGTGTTAGCAGTGATTTAGAAGAAGTAGGAAAGGAACTTGTAACTGTCACCAGTAGCCAGGTATGTCAGGGTGACTGCCAGCTTGAGTCCTGATGGGATGGCCTCCCTAAAGTAGGTGTCTTGCTTCTCTATGCGTGGCCCTACACGGCATTCAAATTCCACGAAGATGTTGGGCTCAAGTCAAAGGAAATTTTTAAAGCTTGTTCGATCTTTTGCATTCAATTCTTATACAAGCTTCTCATACAGGCCATAAATTGATCCTCTGAATAACCATTGTCGTACCTACGGTCTTTTTCTTTCATATGGTTCTTTTATATCTACATTATTCTTCTTCCTTTTACAACCACAAGGTGGTCTAAGCAATCTGTATTAACTGAAGGACCAATTCTGTCAGTTCATATAATCTCCTTTCTTGACTTGTAAGGAATAATTTGGAGTAGTTGCATGATTGGAAGCCAGAATAGGAAGATATGGCCTAAACAATCTGCCGATATATATATATATATATATATATATATATATATATATATATATATATATATATATATATATATATATATATATATGTATATATATATATATATATGGATTATTGTTCATTCGTACTGTGTCCTTACTGTAATAAAATATCCGTTCTCTATCAGCAGGAGTTGTACTGCATGTGTACTCTTTTCGTTTCCTCTGTACACTCTATGCACTACTTGCGTACTCCTTATGTATCCTTTGCGTTGCCTCCATGCCAGGATGTCCGTGCTCTCCAATGCCATTTGTATTTCATCTGTTATGTCCATACTCTTTCCATACTGTGTCCACCACCATTCGGGATCCAAGGAAAATTTCGGAAATTTCGATCATCTGCCTCTTACTCCGAGTGGCATCCATAATGTCTCCGTACTATCTGCGCCCGAAAAAAAAAAAAAACACTTCTTTCGTACTGCCACTTCCGTACTCTACGCACCCATCTGCAGCATCCGTGCATAGGTGAGTTAGGGGTATAAAAGTTATGAATCATCAACCACGTGAGAAGACAGCTAGATTGACATGGAGTACACGGAATGAAAATTCATAAATAGGTAAGAGTTGGGTGGATTGCATTCAAGGAACAGAAGAACACTTCTCTGGATAAGAAGCAGTTGATTACTATCAAGATTTAATAGTTACTGGAAAAAGGAAATCTATTGCAGTTTTCCTCTACACTTAACAACGAAAGTCATGTGGATAAACAAGGAATCACACGGGGAAAATAATAGAAATGTTTACAATTGTTAAGCAGAGGTAAGAGGAATTAGGATTAGAACTAAATGAAAAAGTACGGATGATTTCTAGCATAACATGGAAAAAGTTTCTAAAATAACTGCCTTTTATCATTTCTCGTTGGGTTTTCCAAATTCTCGTCTCTATTACATTCACAGTATTAAATATGTGTAACAGCTGAAAATTAAGTAAGTGATAGGATAAAATCGATGTGTACGAAAATATGAAAGTATTTGTAAGATAGATAGGAAAATAATAGGATAACGATATATTGAAGTTAGAGCAAAATAACGTAAATGTTACCTAAGTAATTAATGGACAAAATTTATTATGTAAAAATTCAATATATCAACATTTCCAGCATATATATATTATCCAAAAAAAAAAAATAAGTTAGAATAAGATATTTATCTTACAAGTAAGGAAAGGATAACCGCTCTTCCTCATATATGGAAAAGAAATTTGTGAAAGAAAAATATTTTTATGACGAAATCATATCATAGAGGACAAAGGAAAGTTATAACAGATGGAATAGTAGAGGAGTGAACAATATCTTACAGAATCAGAGGAAAATTCTTTTCCATAAGGTGAAATATCATCCAAAGTAAAAAATTATTAGTTAACAGATGAGTAACGAGGTAACTTGATACAACTCTGTTATTGTAAGTGTTGTAGTCTTGCTATTAGAACTCCTTGAACGTGCAGTTTTATGAAGCTTAAAATAGTGTCGTTGGTGTTTTGAAACTATTCTATGTTCAGTTCTTTACGAAGATCTGACATATTAGAGTCTTTGATCTATATGTCAATGCCACAGGATTCCATATCATTCAGCAGAATAGTCTTGGTTAAAATATGTTTAAAGCAACGGATTGTATTCCCAAAGAAGCAAGAACACTTAACGTTTCCTTTAACCTTATTGAACTCAATCCATTACTTAGAAACAAAATCCTTAACTATATGAATTATGACCTACAATTCTGTTGAACATAATTTCAACAAATAAAACGCAACTACTGATTCTATGAGAAGCAATTCCCAGCATTAAGGTACAAAACTCTAAAATATGCAACCGATGGCCTTGGACATAGTTTAACGGGATCCTTAACTTTGAAGAACAAAAGCTCTAATTGTATAAGAGGCATTACGTAATACCTTTGAATCCAGGTAATGCCGATGTGGAGTGATCCCTAATAATTCAGAACGTGTCCCCTACTCGTATAGAACTCAGCATGTAAACCATATCGAACGCAATCACTAACTCTCTAGAGCTGACAATTTAAGCTCTTGCAACATAATTCCTAACTGTATAAAACACTGACTCGAATTACATCCTATGAGGTAATATCATTAAAGAAACATTAATTTTCTAAAACTTAATTTTCATAGCTATAACGTTTTTCATCTGAAACTTGTTGCAAAAGAAGCAGTAAAACTCAACTTGTGCTCCCATTAAAATGTCTCTTAGAACCCACTTTCCAATGTTCCATTTAATCGTAGTCCATCATAACATTTATTTGTGATGAGGCTCAGAAACGATGTCACCCAAAGTGCTAACAATCATTCGTCCCTATGTGCTAGAAATCATGAAAGACACAACCTCCATCCCGTAATGGCAGTATTTGTTTGGTAATGAAATGATAGTCTCTCTCTCTCTCTCTCTCTCTCTCTCTCTCTCTCTCTCTCTCTCTCTCTCTCTCTCTCTCTCTCTCTCTCTCTCTCATTTAGCTCATGGATTAAAGCTGGTAGGATGTTACCGAAGGGCTGGAAAGGAG
>NC_090730.1:34913203-34933203 GCF_036898095.1 Palaemon carinicauda
ATTGACCGAAATATAGTGTGATTTATTCATATTTCCTGTGTTTCTTTTATGGGCCTTTTTGAAAAAACATGTTAAACTGTTCGATTACAGTTATAAATAAGACATATATATATATATATATATATATATATATATATATATATATATATATATATATATATATATATATATATATATAATTCTATATATATGTAAATATGTATAATTATATATATATATACATATATATACATATATATATATATATATATATATATATATATATATATATATATATATATATATATATATATATATATATATATATATATATATATATATATATATATATATATACAGTTAAGCTGAATTTTAATTTACAAACACTAGGAATTAAAAAAGGATAATTAAAATGTGAAAAATAAATAATCTATTGTAATTGATAAATATCCTAATTCATCCAGGTGCTGATGCGGCAGCTAATACACAAAGTTGACCATCGTGAAGCAAGGGGGAACCGCAGTAATTCAGCTTCTTCCAAATACCTTAAATATTACCAAATGTCTAATTACATACTACACAACGATCGTATGATTACATATTAAAATCAAATTATTATATGAACCACGTTATAACACTTGGCATGTTGCATACCTTGGAAAAACTATGTAAATAACTATACACCCATAGTCCAAACTGGAGTCCACGTAGTATAATTTATGATATCCCAGAAAAGGGTACGAAGTCGTTACAAAACTGAAAAGGGTACGAACTCGTTACAAAATTGAAAGGTATGAAAAAATAAAACTTATTGAAAAAAGTAAGCGATGATAATTGGAAGTCAAATTTATATGGGATGGCATTAAGCTTGTCGCACACTGAGGCAGAACGGAACCGCCCGATCAGGACCGAAACGTCCGATAGAAATCGAAAGCATTCATTCTTATCTGGCTGCGCACATTAGGCCAGAACAGAACGGAACTGACGCTCCAAAACGTAACGGAACATATCATTATTATTATCATTATTATTATTATTATTATTATTATCATTATTATTTCTTTTTTGAAAACATATAAACATCTGGCTTATGGATTCGATAAAAGATTGATATACAGAATATCTAATCATTGTAACATCAATTAAATAAAAACTCAGTTATGGTTAAGGAAAACTTCCTTCGTTTATTTAAAATTCTGCGTCGGTTCTGCCTGGGTCAGTGTGCGCGCTGGACGTCGTTTGTGTTCTGTTCTGAGGATTCGGTGGCTTAAGGGGCGGTTCCGTTCCAGCTCAGTGTGCGACAAGCTTTATCCCTCTAAATGATTTCGGATTGACATAATAAAAACTCCCCCTGAGTTTTACAGACCCATCGATATCATCCTGGGACGAAGGCGAAGTACGTGTAGAGATGGGTTGCGATGAAAGAAAGCTTCTTCCTAGTCGGGATTAAACAGAGTTTACATGGCGATAATACTCTTCGTCACTTCAAAGGACATGTAGAAAGTGTTCTTGTCACGTTAACTGGGGAGCGGTACATAAGTGTATTCTTATATCAATAACAGGAGCTCGAATTACGAGACCCTTAGCGATGGAATGCTCCTTCGTAACTGCCTTAAGTTTCCGTCAACCTCAGGAAGAAAGCAAAGCATTAGTGGCTGGTTAGGTTAAAACCAGAAACGGCCGCCGAAAGGCAGTGAGCTGTTAACAACCAAGGGGTAGTTAAATACTTGAAACTAAGCTAACTGTCTTCCAGTGACCATGCTACTTAAAACAAAATATAATATAAAACAAAATATAATTTAATGAAAAAGAAAATACAAATTCCATTTGGAATTTCAGTACAACAGTATATATATATATATATATATATATATATATATATATATATATATATATATATATATATATATATATATATATATGTACATACATATATATATATATATATATATATATATATATATATATATATATATATATATATATATATATATATATATATTTATATATATATATATATATATATATATATATATATATATATATATATATATATATATATATATATATATATATATATATATATATATATATATATATATATATATATGTATATATATAAACATATATATATATATATATATATATATATATATATATATATATATATATATATATATATATATATATATATATATATATATATATATATATATAGTATTCCCTCATCTATCATGGATAAATGGTTTCGGGCTTACCACACAATATGTGAAAATCCGTGAATCAGTGATGTCCTATTTTATCTACTATTTACGTATATTTCAAGCCTTAATAAACCTCCCCATTTTAATAGTAAACCACTCTCTATCTGTATCATCCTTTCCTACACTATTATATAGTATTTTATAAAAAGCACATTTGTATTTATGAAAATTTCCTTTGTGTATAGTATACGCAGTAAAAATTATATAATCAGTTCCAGTAAACATTATTATTATTATTATTATTATTATTATTATTATTATTATTATTAGCTAATTTACAACCATAGTTGAAAAAACAGGATGTTATAAGCGCGAGGGCTCCAACAGGGAAAAATTTCTCATTAAGGAAAGGAAAAGCAGTGAACAGTTAGAATCAAATAATTAAGAATATTAACAATATTAATTATATTAAAATAAATCTTCCTTAAAAATGTATAAAAATAAAAAAAATAAAAAAAAAGAGGAAGAGAAATAAGAGAGAAGTGTGCCTGAGTGTACCCTCAGGCAAGAGAAATCTATCCCAATGCAGTGGAAGATCATGGTATAGAGGCTGTGGTATTACCCAACACTAAAGAACAATAGTTTGATTTAGGAGTTTCCTTCTCCAAGAAGAGCTGCTTACCATAGCTAGAGTCTATTCTACCTTTAACAAGAGGAAAGTAGTCACTGAACAATTGCAGTGCATCAGTTAACCGCTCGAGTGAATAGTTGTTTGGTAATCTGAGTAATGACAGGTGTATGAGGACAGAAGAGAATGTGTATATGTAGGCAAAGGAAAAGTGAGCCATAACCAGAGAAAGGAATTCAATGTAGTACTGTCTGACCAGTCAAAGGACCCAATGTTTCTCTAGCGGTAAAATGTCAAAAGATAAGTTTTGATTTTATTCTCTCTCTCTCTCTCTCTCTCTCTCTCTCTCTCTCTCTCTCTCTCTCTCTCTCTCTCTCTCTCTCTCTCTCTCTCTCTTTAATATGCGATTCGACTCACTGTTGAAGATATATCTATCTGACTTGAATAATGAATATGTTTTTGGGCTCAGGCCATGTCGTCCTGATGGAAGTTCCTAATTGGTAGCTTTCTATGGTATATTTGACTACAGTGATATTCTCAGAGATTTTTACCTTTAGGTATCCAGAATTCTAACTCCTAGAGCGAATATCCCTAAATAATCTCACAGGGATATCGCATAATATCAGAGGACATATTCTTGACACGTCACATAGCTATTTTCGCCCCGAACATTATTAATGCTTCGAGGGGTATATAGAGACAAGAATCCGAAACGAGAATGAAAAGAGAGCCGCACATAAGGCATCTCTTCTATTCCGTTTCCAGTGCGTATCTGATGAAGGCGGTAGCGCCCTCTTCATTCCTTTACGTGTAGCTCAACTACTCGGTGTTTTCCCTTGTGTTCTCTCGTTATTTTGGATTTAATTCAACTTTTTGATGACTCTCCGGCCTCTTATGCCTCTGGAAAGTTGAGTATTATCTTTATTATGTATAAATGTAAGTTCTTGTCGTTTTGAATTAAATCAAAAGTGATTTTAACGTAAACAAGACCTGTTGCCTACCGGAGGCATCCTGGATGCTATCGCTCGCTCTTATAGGTCAGTTAGTTAGCTAGAGCGACGTTCCCGGATTGTTACGCTTTAATAATTTTGCTATTTAGCTATTCTAGAGATGCTTATATTGTTCGGTCAGTGTTAGCTCGGTGATTTCGACACGGGTCTAGGTACCAATCCTGCCTTTCGCGAGGTTTCGTAGCCTAGACGACTGCCATTAGTACTTTCATGCATGGTATAAGTTTTTACAAGTGTTATTTTATTAAAGCTATAGGCAAATATTTTATACATCTAAGATATTGTTGAATGTTTTTTCAAAGATTGTATACGAGAGAGTTTCGGTGATTTAGGTAATTGATTCTCACCTTACCTAGCTAGTATTCTAAGTACAGTAGTATACTTTCGCACATCCCCGATTGTTCTTTTCTCCTACGGAGGACAAGTTCAATCGCTCTCTCCCTCTGAAAGCCCTTGGCTTAATCCTAGTGGTTCTACCTGTATATTAATCCAAGTATTACTATTCTAGGATATTTCTACCCTGTCCTGATAACCAGAGTGACTAGTTTTTGGGTTCGGGCAGAACTTCAGAGTTTTTAGTCTGTGGTCTGCTTCTTCCTAGCATGGAGAATGAGTCTCCTTTGCTAGATTAGGGGTGGACATAGGAAGCTTTGCTTCCCTAGTCCATGTCGGAAGGATTCTGATGATTCCTTCCTCTATTGGCCTATCAGACCGTTCAGTGTCGTTTTTTCTCGGCCTGGAGAATGAGTTTTCCGGTTGCCCGACGAAATAACTTCACATAACTTTGTTCTGGTTGGGGGGAGGTTAGCAAGCATTGCCAATCTTCCTCCCTAATAGACAACTCTTGGTTAGGATGAGCTCCCTAACTGCTGAGTGTGTCGCTTGCTAGAACGAAGTCTTTAGGACCCTTTTCCCTTCCCCACCTCTCTTTCCTTTCTTTTTCCTGGCCTTAGTCCTTCTTCCGTACCTAGCATAGGTTAGGATGGAGGACCGGCTCAGCTCCCTGCCGACCGGCATTACGTGCCGGCCGGCAGAGCCCCTTTGTTCGTTGCAGAGTGAACCCCAGGCCTCCCTTGGTCTCTCTTCCATGTCTGCCGGTAGAGCCCGGCAGGCTGTGGATTCTTTGGAAGCCTGAATGCTACATTCTCCCCTTCCATAGTTCACTCTTTCTGGATGGAAGGTTGTATGGTATGCCGCCTTATAACCCTACATCCATACTGTTTCTCTGACTATTGTGTTGCACCCCTAACCCTGCTGCCGGCTTAACTGGCGACACACCCGTGCAGGTGGAGGTTCTCTGGTTCTTGGCTACTGTCGGCGGGCAGGGTTTTATTACCTTTGCCGGTCTGCAGTGGAATCATAGCCCGAATCCGCTAGCTGCTACGATTAGTGTTTTCAGTCGTCGGCTGGCAATAATTGCCGGCCGGCATTCAGTCCAGAATCAAAGGGCTGCTGCCTATTAGTTAAAGATAGTATATCTTTGATCTATAAAGGGGTAGTAACCGGCTGGCACGTGCTAGCGTACGCCGGCACGTACCGGCTCGTGCTGGCCGGCACAATAACATGCGATGTACAGTAGTTGCTATATTCGTAGTGTAGTACACACTGCATTAGTAGAAACTGCTGTACAGAGTTTGTGATAACACTTAAGTTCTTCTTCATACTTAATGTTATCTTGTACAGCCTTTTGCTGAGACCCTAATTTATATAGAAAGTGAGTTCTTTCTCTATTCTTTCAATCCCGTATATTAAATCTACGCATTATATTTCGTTTAGGAAATTATATAAGGTATTTTAGTATAGAATTAACCTTAGTTTTAATATTTTGGGAGGTTACAGCAATTGACTGAACAGGAAATACAAGTATATGTCTTTCCTTCTGTTTTTTATAGCTTTTCTATATAAGCTAAATGTTTCAATATAAGTGAAAAGCCTTCACTTGATACTCATGGATTATTCTTCTCTTTACAGGAGGATCATCCGAAGTGCTGGAGTGTGTTCTGTAATGTCCGCAGTAAGAACTTCTGTGGACATCAATATTCCAGGAGGCACGCAGAATGCGCAGCCTCCAGAGATGTTCTCCGCTATTGGTACCCTCAGGTTTGTACAGTTTGTTCTAACCTGATTACTGAGGCTTTTGGCGACCCTATGTCAACGGAGTCAAGGGATGCTGCCAGGGAAACGTTACGATTCTGGATGAGGGGTTTTCAGAAAAACACCTCAGGTCCCTAGCTTCCAAATGAGAAGATGAGGGCCTACCTTTTCCCTAAGGCATCGGCTGATGCAATCATCCCCCAGCCTCAGGTGGAGATACCAATTGCCCCGAATCTGGTAGATTCTAAAGTCTCAGCCGCCCTTCAAGACATCCAATTGGACGATAGGATGTCGGAGGTGTCAGATTCTACTGAGAAGGACCTTCTAGGTCCTAGGAGAAGGTCAGGAGGAGGAGCTGTTTCAGACTCCTCAAGTAGAAGAGCAAGAAATCGACGAAGTGTCGGTCACGTCGGTTCCGGACCCAAAACCTGTTCCTTCTACATCATATGCTATCCCAGATGAAGTGGAAAGGACCCTTTCTTCCATTGTTGAGATGATCCAA
This sequence comes from Palaemon carinicauda, assembly GCF_036898095.1. Taxonomy (NCBI): domain Eukaryota; kingdom Metazoa; phylum Arthropoda; class Malacostraca; order Decapoda; family Palaemonidae; genus Palaemon; species Palaemon carinicauda. Next base: position 34,919,621 of record NC_090730.1, read on the forward strand.
CAAATTTAAAGGAAGAATGATGAGAAGGAAGCTGCAATGAAACTGGAGTTACGTAGACTTGCAGCATCACGTGGGCCCCAGAAGCGGCTCAGCGTGAAGGATCTTCCCTTGTGCTCGAATACCAATCCTTGGAGGTATGCCGAACACATGCCAATAACAAACGGGGAGATCGTGATCTCAGAAAAGTTGGGAGCAATTCCCCTGGAAGAGGTGAAATTTTGGCCCAACAAAGATTTTTATCGGGACTGCTATGCCCGTCTTAGGAAGGAGCCAGCCTTAAAGGAGGAGACGGAGCCGGAGGTCATAGTTTTTCTCCATAGTAAAGCTCAGACGTTACTAACAAGCTCAATGAAAGAGAGGGGCTTCACTAACTCAAAGGTGCCCGCCTTGAGTAAGAAGCTTCCCTCCTTTGTGGCCTCTCCTACCAGAGCCTTTCCCTTCTTGGAAAAGGAATAAAAGGCTACCTTATAAGCGGTGGAGGCAGGGAAACCATGCCCCTCCTTGGAGGAGTGCAAGCTGTTATCTCTGACCTTGCCCTTGGACCAAGAAGACTGGAAGGACGTACACCTTACCTTCTCAGTCGGGAATCTGGAAGCTGATATTGCTGAACGCCAGTTCGGTAAGCTCTTCCAAAACTGTCGGAGATTCTCTTGCGTAGAGAGCAAGAGACAAAGGAAAGACTTGCGGCATCGATGTCATTGCAAACGACACTAGAAACGATAGCAAGTGACCTCAAGAACCAGGATATGTTCATGGTTGTGGCCAAAACCCATCTGGCCACAGTTACGAAGGATTTCTATCACTTTATTAAAGCTAGGAGAGCCTGTAGAGAGTTCGTGTTCGCCTCGGTTGCGGTGAGGCACGAACCGAGGAAACTGATTTTCTCTTGTATTTGGGGTAAAGACCTCTTTCCCAATGAAGTGGTTAAAGAGGTAGTAGACAAAAGGCCTAGGCCATCCTCTCGGCCGGCTAAACCCTACCGACAGCAACATCAACAACAACTTCCTGTGACCGCGGTGCCTCAGATAGTGGCACAATCTCCAACACATACCACCTGGTACCTCAACAAACGGCGACACAGTCGCCAGTTCTTAACCCAGCCTTCGAAAGGCAGACTTCTTCCTTTCGTTCGAGAACCAGACAAACAGCCAGAGGTTCTTCTAGATGCCCTTCAAGAGGAAGGGGATCCAGGGGAGGACGCGGTCAAGGAGGCAAGGCCTCAGGTCCACAACAGCAGAAGTAGATACTTCCAGTAGGAGGGAGACTACAGCTTTTTAGGGATCGCTGGACCTTCGATCCCTGGGCCCAGAGCCTAAATAAGAATGGACTAGGTTGGAGCTGGAGCAATCCTCCACCTCAATTTCCTCAATTCTTCCAACACTCAACCCCCGCTCTGGAAGAATATGTCCGAGAGCTCTTAGTCAAATGAGTAATCCGGAAGTTTAAGTCCATCAAATTCCAAGGAAGGCTGTTTTGTGTTCCAAAGAAGGACTCAGAAAATCTCAGAGTCATTCTGGGCATATGCTGTGTCTATAGAATTGTTTGATGCTTATTGGCACGTTCCAATTAATCATCACCTCTCCCCCTACCTGGGCTTCAAGTTACATTGATAACTTTACGCCTTCAGAACCATGCCTTTCAGGCTAAACATAGCCCCAAGGATTTTTACGAAGCTCGCGAACGCAGCCGTCCATCAATTACGCCTAAAAGGAGTCCAAGTAGTAGCCTACTTGGACGATTGGCTGGTGTGGGCAGCATCAAGGAAAGAATGCATGCAAGCTTCTAAGATAGTGATCCAGTTCCTGGAACATTTGAGATTCAAGGTCAACATAAAAAAGTCTCGTCTTTCTCCAGGTCAAAAATTTCGGTGGTTGGGAATCCACTGGAATTTGGAGTCACATCAGCTTTCAATTGCAAGTAAAAAGAGGAAAGAAATAGCAGGATCTGTCAAGAGACTATTGAAATCCAAACGGATATCAAGACGCGAACAGGAGAGAGTGCTGGGCTCTCTACCGTTTGCTTCGATAACAGATCCAGTGCTAAGAGCACAGCTTAAGGATGCAACAGGAGTCTGGAGAAAATATGCATCAAACGCGCGAAAAAATGGCACCTGTCAGCAGTTCACATTCAAGAGTCCCGCAATGTGACAGCGGACGCTCTATCTAGGTTTACACCTATAGAGCCAAAATGGTCCCTTGACGCAGGATCGTTCTCCTTCATCGCGAGTCAAGTCCCAGAGCTGCAGATAGACCTCTTTGCGACGAAAGACAACAAGAAAATAGTTTCTTACGTGTCCCCTTACGAGTATCCGTTAGCGGAGGCAGTGGACGCTATGTCCCTGGACTGGATCAGATGGTCCTGTATCTATCTGTTCCCTCCGCACACCTCCTTTTGAAAGCCCTTGATATGCTGAGATTCTTCAAAGGTAAAGCTGCAATAGTGGCCCTCAAGTGGCCAAATAGCGTGTGGTTCCCTCTGGCATTGGAACTACGATTAAAATTCGTACCGCTAACGGATCCATCCCTGTCCCAGCGAGTACAGAAGTCGACTGTATTCGCTCCATCACAGAAAACACGGAACCTACATCTCATGATTTTCTCTCCTTAACGATGAGAAAAAGATTAGGTGTTTAAAAGTAGGTTTAGACTTTTGGAGGAAACCAGAAGACATTATGAGGCTTCAGGGAAGAAATAGCTATCCTTTGTCAAGGCAAAGAAACCGAAAGAAATCCCAACAGATTCCTATTTATCATTCTTCATTCACCTTCATGAGCAAGGTTTAGCATCCTACACAATTCTATTGTTCAAGCCTGCCTTGACAAGTCAGATACCTTATGCCTTGCAGGTCGACCTTTCTAACAACGTTCTTAATGAAATAGCCCTTTATCGCTTCCAAAGACCATTTGCTTGGTCATTAGATATGATTCCTCATTGTGTATAAATAATGAACAATGAGGAATGTGCTTAGAAGGTTTTGAATTTAAGTCATATTTCTGTTTGTACTCGCCTTGGGGGCCAGAGTTAGTGAATAGTGGCTCTCTCTAGAGAGGAAGGCCACGTCCAGTTCTTGGAGTAAGAACTGAATCTATTTCCAGACCCAACGTTTATTACCAGGAACAAGCTACCCACCAACAGGTGGGGTCTCTAGAGAATCTGCCCTCTGGAGGAAGATGCATCTCTATGTCCAGTGGAATGCCTAAAGGTCTATCTTCATAGAAATTCAGACTTTATGGGAGGACAGCTGTTCAGAAGAGAAACCCTGGGTTCAAAGTTATCTATAACTAAGGGTGAAATTCACCAGTGTTATTCGAAGAACGGATCCACACAGTACACCCGTTAGTCATGATCCAAGGAAAGTTGCCTGTTCCATAAAATTTCTTTAATTATATGGACTTTGAACATCCTTGTTTGCACACCGCTGGTAGTCATCCAAGGCGTTCTTTATGCACTATACGAAGCAAGTGGAACAACTTATGAGATCTGTGGTAGCAGCAGGTAGAATTCTTTAACCTTCTGTTTTAAGTCTGCGAGGAACAGTGTAATTAATTTGGGACGATTAATTAAGAGGGTGCGCGTGTAGTCACTGTTATGTTACTACACGCTGAGCGATACGCCACGAAAGTGTCCTTACGAACTGTTCCATTAACGTCGGTAATCTATAGACCAATTCGGACACTTGTGCCAAGCCTTTTTTACGCTAGTGTATGTAAACAGTATACAGACTATATCATTATTATCAATAATTCTATTGAAGTGGCAAATCTGTTTCCTAGTAGATGAAACAATATTTTCTGTTGACTGTTTTCCTTTAAGCTTTTACACATATCATCCTCAGTTTATAAATTTTATAAATGTGATCTGATATGTTCGTTTATTAAATTCTAATAAACTAGCTCATAGTGAACCCTGCGTCTTTTTCGTCCACACTCATTTTATTAGAAATGTACTGAGCAATATATTATATATTTATCATGGTATGTCTTTTGAGACTGTTCCCTGATTCAAGCAAAAGTCCACTCACTCTAACCCTTCCTTGGAAGGGTTGACGTGGTACCCTAACGGGTTGGTGGCAAAGAGGCAAAATTTGTTTCTATGCGGATACAACCATTATCCAATAGTTATTAAGAGTGGTCACTTTTGGGAAGGTGTCACAAATTAATTCTGACTTTGGCGACTCTTATACAAACTTTGCTTTATAATGTATAGGGCGTGACCACTATACAAGCTTATCATTTTGTCATCCATAAGTTTTTATGTACTCCTCGAGACTTTTCCAGTGTCTAGTATGACTCATCCTTTCAGGGGGCAGGAAGCACTAACATAGTTCATGCTTAGATGAAATGATGTATGACGGTAACATCATAGGTCTCTAGGTCTAGACGGACCAGGAAAATACTTTCTTGAGAATACGGCACTGATTGAGAATCCACAGATACAGTAATGCTCTGGTAAACTTCCATCAGGACGACATGGCCTGAGCCCAAAAAACGGATTTTGAGCGAAGCGAAAAATCTATTTTTGGGTGAGGTAGCCATGTCGTCCTGATGGACCCGCCCTTCCTTTTATTGTAAAAGGGCTTATTGACCTCTCCCTATAATACAGTATCTGTACCACCTCATATATCGCTAAAAGGAATAAAGAGGGCGCTACCGCCTTCATCAGATACACACTGGAAACGGAATAGAAGAGATGCCTTATGTGCGGCTCTCTTTTCATTCTCGTTTTGGATTCTTGTCACTATATTCCCCTCGAAGCGTTAATACTGTTCGGGGCAAAGATAGCTATGTGACGGGTCAAGAATACGTCCTCTGATATTATGCAATATCCCTGTGAGATTATTTAGGGATATTCGCCCATGGAGTTAGATTTCTGGATACCTTAAGGTAAAATTCTCTGGGAATATCACTGTAGTCAAATGTACCCTAGAAAGCTACCAATTAGGAACTTCCATCAGGACGACATGGCTACCTCACCCAAAAATAGATTTTTCGCTTCGCTCAAAAGCCTTTTGTTCTCATCTTTCTTTATGTTGTGAACAGTCGACTTGTTGATGTTGCAATGGCGTCCGACTTCCGTGAAACTTCTGACTTCTTTCAACATGAGAAGTTTCACCTTCTCAATTATGGTCAGCATCTTCTTTTCCAGCTTAGGCTCACTACCACAAGCCTTATACGGAGTTCGGCGTTTGGGCGGCATCGTAATAATTGAAACAAAATTAAGAAGGCATTAACACTTCACTAAATACAGGAACATAAGTTACTATCATGTGACGTAAACCCAACTGATGCGCATTCGGAAGAAACTGCAAGGCGAGATACTGCAAGGTGACGCTCTGCTCCATGGCCATTAGGCACCCAGGATACAATTCTCCATGCTCTCATTGGTTGACTCTTTCCTCTCAGCCAGCAATGTGCCATATAAGATCTCATGAGAGTACCGAAAAAGCCGTATGTTGCGACTTGCTGTTTCTATCAGAAATTACACTGTATTCGTATCTTACGGGTTTGCGCAATTTAACAGAAAATACAAAAAATTAAAAACATGTACTTATCTTAAAATCCTCAGTGAAATGAGGCCGTGAAACATGAGCCAAGGTATGGCGAGGGAATAATGTATATATATATATATATATATATATATATATATATATATATATATATATATATATATATATATATATATATATATATATAACGGATTTTGAGCGAAGCGAAAAATCTATTTTTGGGTGAGATGGCCATGTCGTCCTGATGGAAGTTCCTATAGGGTAGCTTCCTAGGGTATATTACAACTACGGCGATATTCCCAGAGAATTTACCTTAAGGTACCAGAATTCTAACTCCTGGAGCGAGTATCCCTCGTGAAAGGGATATCGCGACATATCAGAGGACGTATTCTAGACACGTCACATGGCAGTCTACATCCTGGACAGAGATTTCGTCACGTAGGAGGTGATTGACGAGATACGAATTCGGGAAAGAAAAAGGGGGAGCCGCTCCCAAGGCTTCCCTATCCCCCGATTCGTATGCGTGCCTGGCGCCAATCCTGGCGCCATCTGTATTCCTTGTAGCGTACACGAGGTGCTACAGATACTGTATGTAGGGAGGGGTCCTACAGCCCTTTCTTAGAAAGGCAAGGGCGGGTCCATCAGGACGACATGGCCATCTCACCCAAAAATAGATTTTTCGCTTCGCTCAAAATCCGTTTTTTTTGCTCAAGCCATGTCGTCCTGATGGAAGTGTACCAGAGCATTACTGTATCTGTGGATTCTCAGAACGTGCCGTACTCCCCGGAGGTAATTTTTTCCCGGTCGACTAGACCTAGAGACCTAAGATGTTACCGTTATACATCTTTTCAACTAACTATAAAATATGTTAGAGCTTCCTGCCCCCTACAGGGAAGAGTCCTACTAGACTCTGGAAAAGTCTCGAAGAGTACATATATCTATGTATGAATACCAGGCAAGCTAATATAGTGGTCTCACCCTATATTAAGTAAAGCATAGTTTGTAAAGGACCACTGCGTCAATATGAAATATCGACCAGTTTTCCGCACAATACTTGTATTGGACAAAGGTTTTATATCCGCATAGGAGGAAAACCAATGCAACATAGCTTGCATAAAGGAACAATTCTATTAGAATTATCCCAGATAAGGTACATAGAATGAATGCTCAATTATTCCAATAAATTGACACAGGTGAAGGAGACGCAAGGTTCTCAAGAACCAGATTATTGACAGGCAATATATAGACAGGTTAACCACAATTATATATATATATATATATATATATATATATATATATATATATATATATATATATATATATATATATATACATATATATATATATATATATATATATATATATATATATATATATATATATATATATATATATATATATATATATATATATATATATATATATATGTATATATATATATATATATATATATATATATATATATATATATATATATATATATATATATATATATATATATATATAAGAAGAGGATAACCCAAAACTTTAAGCATAAGTATGGTAGTAAACAGAGCTTGTTTGTCTGAAAGAAAAAACATTAGATGCCACTTTTAAGATACCGAGGTATCAAAGTCATAAAAGCCTGTATTACAAATCAATGACATTAGCGTTAGAAACGCTCGGCACACATGTCTGCATCTGCACTTATGCTAGGTTCACCTTCGGAAATGGAACAGTCTGGATGGGCAACACAGTGCCCTCACTTAGTTTGTAGTACAGTATGTAACTACACACTCACCCTGGAATTAATCGTCCTAATTAAGACCACTGTTCCTCGCAGAGTTAAACAGTAGGGTTAACACCGCGACCAACTGCTACCACAGATCTCTTTTAGTTCCTCTACTTGCTTCGCATAGTGGCGAAAAACACTCTGGAAGACTTCCAGCCAGTGTATGAACGGAGATGTTCAAAATCCATACAATTAAAGAAATTTAAGAATGAGGTAACTTTCCTCGGATCGTGACCTGCGGGTGTATTGTCAGGATCCGCTCTGCGAATAAAATATGTCATTTTCGCTCTGAGTTGATTCAGAGATAAATTTGAGCCTGATGTTTCTCCCCTGAATAGTTGACCACCCTTGAAGTTCTATGAAGATAGACCTTTAGGCATTCTACTGGACATAGAGATGCATCTTCTTTCAGAGGGCAGATTCTCCAGGGACCCCACCTGTTGGTGGGTAACTCATTCTTGGCGAGAAACGTAGGATCCGGAAACAGGTTCAGTTCTTCCCCATCCAGGAACTGAACACGACCTGCCTCTCTCGAGAGGCTACAATCTCACTAACCCTGGCCCCGGACGCGAGTGCAAAATAGGAAAATAACTTTTTGTGTCAAATCCTTTAACGCACACTTTTCATTGCTCAATAGAGAAGCGAAATGAAGAACTTGTCTAAAGACCATGAAATGGGCTTTGGAGGTGCTGAAGGTCTGAGCCTAGCACAGGCTTTCGGGACTTTATTAAAGATCTCGTTACCTAGGTCGACCTGGAAGGCATATAGAATGGCTCTTGTCAAAGCAGACTTACACGCTGAAATCGTGTTCGCTGCCAACCCTTGACCATGGAGGTGGGGAAAACAGATAAGCAGAAGTCTGTCAAGATCTCCTGCGGAATCTTCGCCTTGACAAAAGGCCACCCATTTTCTCCACGATGACTCATATTGCCTTCTAGTAGATTTGCATTTATATTCAAGGAAGTCTATACTGGCTTTCGAAATCCCGAAACGCTTTCTCACCGCTAGGGAGAGAAAATCATGAACTGCAGGGCCCGGGTTTTCTGTAATGAAGCGCAGACAGTTGACTTCTGGACTCGCTGGGTCAGAACTGGATCTGGTAGTGGTACAAACTTCAGCTACAGTTCCAGTGCCAGGAGGAACCACACGCTGTTCGGCCACTTGTGGGCCACTATTGCCGCTAACCTTTGAAGGATCTCAGTTTGTTGAGGACCTTCAACAGAAGGTTGTGAGGAGGGAACAGATAAATCTTTGACCATCTGTTCCAGTCGAGGGACATCGCGTCCACTGCTTCCGCTAAGGGGTCCTCGTACGGGGCACGTACAGGGGCAAGTTCTTGTTGTCTTTCGTCGCAAAGAGGTCTATCTGCAGTTCTGGGACTGATTCAGAATGAAGGAGAATGATCCTGCGTCTAAGGACCATTCCGACTCTATCGGTGTGATCCTGGATAGAGCGTCCGCTGTCACATTGCGAACTCCTTGAAGGTGAACTGCCGACAGGTACCACTTCTTCTTTTCCGCCAATCGGAAGACGGCCAACATCACCTGGTTGAGAGGTGGTGACCTCGATCCTTGTCAATTCAAGTATCTCACAACTACCTCGCTGTCTATTACCACTTTGTGTGGAACGAATGACGCGGGGAGACTTTCTTTAAGGTAGGGAGCACTGCCCTAGCTTCTAGAAAGTTTTATGAGAAAGGTCTTGAATAGCCTGGACCAAGTCCCCTGGACTTTTTTCCGATGAGAGTGACCTCCCCATCCCTCCTTCGAGGCGTCTGAGTGAATCGTCACCGACGCGGGAGGTGGTTGAAGAAGAACCTGACTTCTTTAGATTTCTGGCTTGGGACCAAGGCCTGAGAAGAGTACTTAGCCGAAGCGGCTGGTCTTCTCAGATCTCTTCACGCGTTTGATGCATAACTTCTCCAAACTCCGATTGCATCCTTTAGCTGTGCTCTTAGCACTGGGTCTGTCACCGAAGCAAACTGGAGAGAGCGCAGTACTCTCTCCTGCTCGTGTCTTGATATCCTTTCGGAATCTTGAAGTCTCTTGACAGAACCCGCTATCTCCTTCCCTTTCTTCGCCGGGGTGGAGAAACGGTGTGACAAAAGGTCCCAGTGGATCTTAGCCACTGGAACTTTTGAGATGGAGAAAGTCGAGACTTTTTCTGTTGATCTTGAATCCTAGGTACTCTAGGAACTGGATCACTTGACTGGAAGCTTGCAAGCATTCTGTCTCGGATGCTGCCCACACCAACCAGTCGTCCAGGTAGGCTACTACCTGAATTCCCTTTAGGCGAAATTGTTTGAGAGCTACGCTCGCAAGCTTCGTAAAAATCCTTGGGGCTATGTTTAGCCCGAATGGCATGGCTCCGAAGGTGTATAGTCTTCGTTGTAGCCTGAACCCTAGGTAGGGGGAGAGTCGATGGCTAATTGGAATGTGCCAGTAGGCGTCTGACAAGTCTATAGAGACGGAATATGCCCTCTTGGGCAGTAAGGTCCTTATGTGTTGCAGTGTTAGCATTTTGAATTTGCAATTCACTATGAACTTGTTAAGTGGCGACAAGTCCAGAATGACTCTGAGCTTTTCAGAGTCTTTCTTGGGAACACAAAACAGCCTCCCTTAGAAATTGATGGGCTCCACCCTTTTTCTCCAACCGTTCTTGAACGTACTCCTCCATAACGGGGGTGGAGTGTTGGAAAAACCGAAGGTACGGGGTTGGAGTGCTGTAACAGCTCACGCCTAGTCCATTCTTGAGTAGGCTGTGGGCCCAGGGATCGAAGGTCCACCGATCCCGAAATTTCAGAAGTCTCCCTCCTACCGGTATCACCTCAAATGGACTGCCGTCCTGAGGTCTTGCCTTCCTGACCACGACCACCCCTGAATCCCCTTCCCCTTGAGGGGCGTCTAGACGAGCCTCTGGCTGCTCCTCTAGGCTTTGCTCGAAAGGAAGTAGACTGCCCTTCGAACGCTGGGGTGAATGCCGTGGACTGTGTCGACACGGCCTGGGGTACCCACTGAAAGGTGGTCGGGGTTTGTGCCACGATCTGGGGCACTGGGGGCAATGGCAATTGAAGTTGCTGTTGCTGTCTAAGAGGCTTGGCTGCCCGAGACGGTAGCCTAGTCCTCATATTCTTCCTCTTTGGTTGAGGACCCTCATCCGGGGAAGAGTTTCTTTTGATAGCCAAGCCCCACTTCTGGAGAAGGTTTCTATTCTCGAAGGCGACTTTATCAACAACTTCTTTGACCAAGTCGGTAGGGAAAAAGGTCTTTTCCCCAAATGTTGGAGGAGATTAGTTTCTTTAGCTCGTGCCTCACCGTAGCCGAGGTAAACACGAACTCCCTACAAGCTCTCCTTGCCTTGACGAAGCCATAAAGGTCCTTCGTCACTGTGGCCAGATGAGGCTTGGCCACTACCATGAACCTTTCATGGACCTTGGGGTCACTTGCCATCGTCTCGAGAGTAGTCTGAAGAGACATTGAGGCAGTCAGTCTTTCTTTTGTATCAAACTCACTTCGCAAAAGAAAGTCAGACAGCTTAGGGAGGTCCTTGCCGAACTGACGTCCGGCAATATCAGCCTCCAACTTTCCCACTGAGAACGTAAGATGGACGTCCTTCCAGTCTTTGTGGTCCATAGGCAGGGCCAGCGACAAGGGTTTACACTCCTCTAGGGAGGGGCAAGACTTGCCGGCCTCGATTGCTTTTAGTACAGCCAGAAACCCTTTCTGTAAAAGGGGGAAGGCTCTAGTAGGCGAGGACACAAAGGAAGGGAGCTTCCTATTCAATGCAGCTACCTTTGAGTTAGAGAAGCCCCTCTCTTTCATCGAGGATGAAAGTAGAGCTTGAGCCTTAGCATGGTCCATCACTATGACCTCCTTCGGCTCTGTCTCCTCCTTTGAAGCTGGTTCCTTCCTCAGCCGGACATAACAGTCCGGATATGATGCCTTGCTGGGCCAGAATTCCACCCTCCAGGGGAACTGAGCCCAGCTTATCCGAGATGACGATCTTTCCAGTCATCATCGGCATGTGCTCAGCATACCTCCATGGGTTAGCATCTGAGCACAAGGGAAGGTCTTTCACATTGAGCTTTTTCTGGGGCCCATGTGATTCTGCAAGGCACTGCATTCGCAGTTCCATTGCAGCCGCCTTCTCCTGATTCTCCTTCTGCATTTGTTGGATCATTCCAACAATAGAAGAGAGGGTCTGTCCCAGCTCTACTGGGAGACCAGCCGATGTAGAGGGGCTTGAACTTCATCCTGGGCTTCTGCCAGGAGGTCTTCCTCCTGACACCCGTCCACATCAGACATCCTGTCATTTAGCTGGATGTCTTGCATCGCGACCGCGACTTCAGCATCCACCTGGATCTGAACTTAGGGGATCTCCTCTTGAGGCTGAGGAATCACTGCATCAGCTGATACCTTAGGGAAAGGATACGCCCTCATCTTCTCACTTGGAAGATAAGGGCCAGAAGTGTTCTTTTGGAAGCCCCTTACCCAGGTACGAAGCTTCTTCCTAGCTATTTAAATGTCTCATTAATCAGGTTAGTGCACACAGTACATACCTGAGGGTCCCAATACCGGAGATCATCCTTGGAGACAGCGTATGCTGCGGCGTGTCTCCTACAAAACTCATGTCCGCAGAGTTTCTTGCTGCTGACATTGCAGAAAGCACTTCCCCACTTCGGAGTGTTATTCTGTAAAGAGAAGAAATTTCCATGAGTATCAAGTGAACTTTGTATCACTGGATATGCATAGTATAGCATAACAATTCAGAAAGGAAAGACACACACTTGTGTTTCCCTCACAACCCATTGTTGCAGCCTTCCAGATAATAAAATAAAAAATGGTTTATCTCTTCTAGAGTAACCAATGCGAGGTTTCCAGAGGAAACAGGTGGAGCTCACACCTAAGCAATGATTTTAAAATCCTGGATAATAGACAGGGAAGAACTCAGCTTCCTATTTGAGGGCAACAGCAAAGGGATGTGCAGGAAAACACAATAGTGTTAGAAGATACAGTGCTGTACCAAAACCTTTACTATAGTTTTCTTCTTACTGTATATGCTATACAGAAGAATACTAGTACAGTATAGGGGATGTGTGCCGGCCTGCCTTTGCCGGCCGGCACACACCACAACTAGCTTTAAAGTATACTACTTAACAGCTATAGGTCGGCAGCACTCTGGTTCAAATGCCTGTGCCGGTCGTCAGCAACTGCCGGCCGGTAACAGCCAGTGTTGGCCGGCAATGGCTGCCGGCCAGCAACTACACAAGGTAGTACCCAGCTGCCGGCCACACTCTTGGTGACCGGCAGACAAGGACTGACATAAGCCTTCCGGCAAAGGTACAAGACCGATGCCAGCCGGCAGCAAAAGAACCAGAGGACTACACCTGCCCGGCTGCCGGCCTCATAGGCCGGCAGCCGGGACAGGTACAGCACTAGAAGAAAAATAGAATGGATGCCGGGATAAGAGTGTACACAACCTCCAAGCCCGGCAACCGAAAGAGTGCATATAAGGAAGGGGAGAAACTAATTCAGGCTTCCTTGACCAATGCCGTCCGGCTCTGCCGGCAGGCATGGATGAGGGACCAAGAGAGGTCCGGGCAGCACTCGAAAACATAAGACCCTTGCCGGCCAGCAGCTCTGCCGGCCGGCAATGGGCTGAGTCAATTCCACATCCCAACCTATACTAGGTCCAGAAGTAGAACGACGTACAGTACAGTAAGACCCCTGCCGGCCAGCTCTGCCGGCCGGCAAGGTACAGTACAGTAATGGCTAGGCCATTACGGAGATAGAGGGGGAAGGGACAAGAGGGTCCTGCCAACCTTGCTTTAGTGACAGATCACCCGCAGCCAAGAAACTTATCTTAGCCTAAGGGAGATCTAAGGGGAAAGGCCAGCAATACTTGTCAGCTTCCAGAGCATCAAAGCAAGGAAGGCGTTGCTACTCCCAAGGGAAGAACTTATCCTCCCCCGAGAACAGCAACAGGACTAGTCTGGTAAATCACAAAAGAAGGAATCATAACTACAGAAACCTTCGGTAGTGACCTAAGGGAGCTAAGCTCCCTTTGTATGTGTTAGGTCAGCGAGGGGGACTCTGCCCCAAGCCAGACAACACAGACTCAGACTAAAAACTCTGTTGTTCTGTCCCTCTTGAACCATAACTACAGGAACAGGAAGGTACAGTAACACCCTAGTATAGTTTTATCGAAAATAAATTCAGAAAAAACCACTTCGGGATAAGCCCAAGGCTTAAACAGAGGGAAAGGGATTGCATACCTTCTCCGAAGAAAAGAAAGCAACCGGGGAGTA
>NC_090730.1:34935703-34954568 GCF_036898095.1 Palaemon carinicauda
TAAGAATGGGATTATCAGTTTTGTCTATAAAAAAAGGTATGACATTTCTGCTATACTTTGGTACCACGATCTATTTCTTTTCTTGTTCAGTAATCATAAACATTTCCTCTCTCTCTCTCTCTCTCTCTCTCTCTCTCTCTCTCTCTCTCTCTCTCTCTCTCTCTCTCTCTCTCTCTCTCTCTCTCACTTACGCCTCTAATAAAACTTCACAATTTTGATAATCAAAGATAGGTTTCTTGCCCCCACTTACGAAAAAAACAAAAAACTTGAAGGGGTTCTGGGCTATCTCCTGGTACATTGCATTGTCAAGTCTTCTCCTATTACCGGTGACACCTCTGTTCTACAATTTTATGTTAAATGGATTTTTTTCCCAGAACCATATCTTAAAGGGTGGAAGCATTACCCTTGACAAATAAGATGAAGTTCCAATACTAAACTTTCCCTAACGTTATAGCAAGTATCCTTTATGAAAAAGTTCGAATGCCCTAAAGCTGTTATGACTATAATAAAGGCGCTCAAAGTTCAGGGTTTCAAGTATTTTCTTATGTTTACTTCTTCTAATGGAAATATATTTTTCTAAAAAACATATATATATAGTTTTCTCCATCTAACAAAAGAAAGTAAATAATGCCTAATGTCAATATGAGACTAATATAAAAACTTTTCAGCAGAATTCGAGAGAAAACTTTTTATATCATTAGGGGACAATAATTCTCTTGTTACTGGTTATAAAAGGGAAACATTCCAAATATTAGTATTCCCTCAGTCACACATTCACTGGAACCAAAAAACTCGAGCTAAAACCAATGTCAAAATAATTTATCAAACCTTTGGGATTCCCCTCCATCCTTACGAAGTGCTAAACGACACTGCACTTTTGCTATTTCATTTGGGCTAAAGCTACTTTATTCCGTGGCAGCAAAGAGAGGTATTATTATATAGGTAAAATGGTTCTTAAATGTTTACGACTTATGCAAAACATCTAGCAGTTCAAGACACAGGTGAGGCTGGTGATGTTACTTCATTGAAAATGTCCTATTCAGCGTTAATTAAAAGTGGATACAAATGTTACACAATCACTCTAAATAATTATAAATTTACATTTATATAGTAAATATGATACTGAATTATGATATGAAGAGCAAAACGTCTTTAGTGTAATAGAATCTTTAGAAATGACTATAATCACAATGGACGAAACAAATGTATGCACATTTGTCAACTGATAACTATTTAGCAAAATTAAAGAGATAAAAAAAAATACAACAACAACCAATGGACACCCGAGCGAAATTTTTAGAATAAACTATGGGAGGACTGGTCACTGCTGAGCAGATAAAGAAATAGTCGAGGTCGCGACTAAACTAAAAGATTTAAGTGAAAAATTCGTGGGATGTTCTGGATGCAGGAAAATGATGAATTATTTTTTGGAGGATAAACAGATGTAATTCATCTTTCTAAAGGCTAAAAAACTTCCAGAACTAGTTACCAATTTCTTTAATTGCAATGAATTAAAATAAATGCTCTAAAAATGGGCAAGAATCTGGAGAAATTTATAGATATAATTTCCAGTTTAGCTGGGCAGAGGTGAAATTCAAATAATGTTTTAATTTTCTCATCATAGAAAGAATAATATTACAAAATTATATAAGAAAATGTTTCATTCAAAGATAGATTTTTACAATATCAAAAACTTAAACAATAAAAAAGAAACCTCTGAATAAAAATAGTGAAAACGAATAGGTAATTTTAAGGAAAATATAAATCCAAGATAATATATAAACCCCAATTATGGGCGTGAGGAATTAACCATACTAAGAATATATTACCTTTTTTTTTCTAAAAATACCAAAGTTCTGCATAAGCTAACCTGAATTGTGGTCTTAACCATCATCACAGTAATCTATTATCAATTCTAAAGAACTATTCAACATCATACAAAATGGTTCACTCTTATACAATTTTATTGGAAACACCACAGAAAAAAAACCTTGAAAAATTCCACTTACATAGCCTCTACAAATGTCATAAAATTATCAATTTCAAAGAACTATTCTACACCATACAAAACCTAGCACCTACTTCTCATTCACTCGGTATCACGTGACTTGGAGGAGTATCCGATTGAGCTATAATGGGAATTTTACGCTATTTTGGTAACACTGGCTATGGTTAATGTGCAGCAGATCACCCAACTTGTGACCAGTGTTGTACTCATCAAACCTGTAAAAGCCCTACTGGCTATTTCAAATACGTGTATAATGTATATGAAAAATAAATTATTCTCCAGAACCCTTTGTGACCCCTAAAGAAATCCCAAACGACCCCCCGGGGGTCACGACCCCCAGGTTAAGAACCACTGATGTAGAGTTTCAGAGACTTACCATAATTAATGGCGGTGTAGGCTGGCAGAGAGCACAAAAAGTTTTCAGCAGATGTTTTTGCTTGAAGGGTTGAGAAGACACTTACTCGTTTGGCATTTATTTCCCACACAATTGCATAAACTATCACACTCTAATCCATCAAGTACAAGCTTGAAATATGCTTCCAATGGCGGATAGCATATGTCTTGATGTATCCCATATTGTTTGCGTTCATTTGACTTGTAAAAAATGTAAACAAGTGGCCCCTTTGGGCTACTTGTTCTCCAAAGGGCTTACCATTGCTGATATTGTGATCTTGTTTTCTTTGTTTTTTTTTTATCAAGAATGTATGATGCACTCTAATAGTCCACCATTTAACCCACCTTTTTGGGAGTTTGGATGAATTAGGTAGAAAAGGACTATAAATCCTGACGAAATCATGAGGGTATGGACCCTTTTGCATCCGTTCCATTTTGTGAAAAAAAAAAAAAAAATCCTATAATCCCCAAAATGTTCTGTGATAGTGGCCCTTATAATAGGAATTCCATAAAGAATCCCTGAAAACAAAAGATCCACTGGTTTTTCAACTTAAATCTAAAAATAGTGTGAGCCATCTTTGACACCATGGTTAAAATTGGGGAAAAAAAATTGCATTCTCTTACGACCCCATTTATTCTCTGAGGATATGACAGTCTCTTCCATTATCCTGCTCCTGCTTTATCAGTATCTATCTCTTGGATTAGAGCCGGAAGGATGTTGTTGATATGGTTGGAAATGATTCCCATAAATCTTCTTAAGCCAAGACCTCCAGGGATGCGGCATTATCCTACTTAATCCATGTAAGCGTAAGAGCGGTGTTCCGACATATTAGAAGAGAAAAAAAGAGATAAATATTTTCTTTATTAGTTGCAATTTATTAAACTGTTGAATTGAAATTATTCAATAATTGTATTTTTTAGTTATGGCACATTAAGCTAAAGCCATGCTGAGTAATGGAACAAAACTCAATTTACATTACATTACCAGCCGTCCGTTGGGTCCTTTGACTGGACAGACATTATTATATTGGATCTCTCTCTCTCTCTAGTTACGGCTCATTTTTCTTTTTGCTTACACATACACCGAATAGTTTGGCCTTTTCTTTACACATTCTCTCCTGTCCTCATACACCTGACAACACTGAGATTGCCAAACAATTCTTCTTCACTTAAGGGGTTAACTACTGTACTGTGCTGGTTCAGCGGCTACTTTCTTCTTGCTAAGATGAGAAGAGACTCTTTACCTATGGCAAGCAGCTCTTCTAGGAGAACTTTCTGTACCTTGGTCTTCCACTGTCTTGAGGTAGAGTTCTCTTCCTCTAGTTGTTATCTCAAGTTTTTATAGTTTATAGATGAAAGATCTATTTTAATGTTACTGTTCTCAAAATATTTCTTTTTAATTGTGGTGTATTTATTTCTTTATTTCCTTTCCTCTTTGGGATTTATTTTTCCCTGTTGGAGCCCTTAGGCTTACAGCATCCTGATTTTCCCACTAGGGCTGTAGCTTAGATAATAATAATAATAATAATAATAATAATAATAATAATAATAATAATAATAATAATAATAATAATAACTTGCGGAACCCGTGTAAACTAAACAAAATCATATTTTCAATACTAATTATCTTGTTCCAAACCTTTACATGTTTGAATAAAATGTCCTGAGTTTAATTTTATAATCAAGGTTATAGAAATTGATAGAACTCAAATTTTTGTCTAATGTTTAAAAAAGTCAGATGCTAAAGACAAAATTGGGAAAACTATATAAGATGTGCTTTGATTAAGTAATCAAAGTCTTAGTTGAATTTGTAAAAGTATACCATGAAACTATTTTTGTTTTCTTTAAAGCGTGAATTTGTAAGAGTATACCATGGAATTATTTCCGTTTTCTTTAAAGCATGACAAAATAAATAACACACACGCTATCGTATAGATAATAATAATAATAATAATAATAATAATAATAATAATAATAATAATAATGCACTCTTTTTAAAAAATTAGGAAACATAAATTAATAGGAACTAACTATAGAGGAAGCTTAATTCATACCCAGAGTCACAAAATCTGCTTCCGATTTTAATTTAGCTTTTTTTGTTATAGTGTAAGTCTACATTTGTTTTTGTTGAAGAGAACCTTCAGTTTTCATATAACCTATACTGAGACTTGAGCAAAGAAATATGGAGCGTCGGTCATCACTGGCTCTCAATAAGCCACTCTTCCAAGAAAGCGTAGGACTGGAGTCATATATATGATATAACTCTGAATGGTGAATGACGTTTTAGTGATGCTTGAAGACCGAGACCCATTAGGGTTACTGTTTGCCAGCGTCGTATTCATCAACCTCTCTCTCTCTCTCTCTCTCTCTCTCTCTCTCTCTCTCTCTCTCTCTCTCTCTCTCTCTCTCTCTCTCTCTCTCTCTCTCTCTCAGTCAAGATTTTAAGCCAAGTTCATAAACTACTCAAAAACCAGTGACTTTTGTCGCGACAATTAATCCACTTTCTAAAAATAAGTTTAAAAGTAATTCTTCAGATTAAAAGAATACGCTATAATCCAATTTTCCATTTTTCTTTTTTTTATTTTCTCTACTGATTCTGCTTTGTCATCTTCATCTTCTTCCTCTTGAATTATGGGGTCTTTCATAGGAGTGACTTGAGTTCACACTTAGAACAGGCATTAAGTGTGATGCATCAGAGAGCTTACGCCATGAAGGGTCAATGACTTGTTTTTTTAATTTTGCTTTTGGTTTTGTCAAATCCTTAGAGAGAGAGAGAGAGAGAGAGAGAGAGAGAGAGAGAGAGAGAGAGAGAGAGAGAGAGAGAGAGAGAGAGAGAGAGAGAGTTAATGTAATGATTAATTGTAGTGAGAGAAAGACTGTTGGTATAATTGAGGTTGTTTTTTATTTATTTTTTTTCTTTTTGGTAGCTATAGTTTATGAGACTGATGAATGTCTTGAGCTAATGCCATTTTTGATGGACTACAGACAAAGGCATTTGTGCTTGTTGGCGCTAGATTTTATATTTATTTTGCCTGCTTTAGAAGAGATTATTTATTTTATCAATAAGTATAATTTTGTTTACCTTTGCTAGGCGTAGTTGTGAATGATAGTGCAAAGGTTTATTAATTATCTTTGATTATAGTGCAACAGTTTATTTAGTTAGGGATGTCCGTTTTTTTTTTCTTTTCACCACTTGATAGCACGCTTTGTGTAGTGAGGAAGGCAACGTGTGCCATCGAGTTGTGGCAGTTTGCTGTTAATCAAAAGAATTTTTGGTTTATTTGGACTAGTGTCCATGTCCATATTTATATATATATATATATATATATATATATATATATATATATATATATATATATATATATATATATATATATATATATATATCTGGTTGTGGTCTAATTTAGTATTAAGTTTTTTATTATTATTAATGTGGTTGGTTTTCTATATTGAATGTTATGTTTAGGGGATTTATATAGGGTTGTTTGTTATAAGTGTAGTTTTAAGGATTATAGTTTAAGTATAAGGTTATTTGAATGTTGTTGATTAGTGTATTAGGTGTTTTAGTTTGTAGGAAATATAGTTATGAGGTTATGATTTCATTTACTGTTCCTTCTATTTAATAATCCAGTGATGATAACGTAAGGGGAAAGTTTGTATTTATGAGAATTTTCTCGGTTAGTGTGATTAAAGTGTATGGGGTTTGTTGTTGCAACATCCTGCCACAATGCCAACCTTCAGAGATTGCCAGAATGCCAATGCCAAAAGGTGTTAAAATTTTGGACATGGGGCCAGCAGGTCATCTATTTTCCATACTTTCTAATTCTAAAGACTTACCTTGAATGATCTGCAAACAAACGCATTTCATATATTATTCCAAAGTAAAAGTCAGTTGTATTCGAACATAATGGTAAATATCACAGCCAGAGAACAGATAAAACATTAATAAATTAAAACCAAAACTTACCTCTACCAATCCAATTAACCATTAACCAGCCCTCTTTTTTTCTTAGCACTGTCCTTCAAAAAGATTACTGACACACCCTTAACCCATCAATTTTGTAATACAAAGCTAAAGATTTCCCATTCATCGCCAAAGACTGCACTTCACAGTAGCAATTATTATGATTATCATTATCAATATCATTATCATTATCATTATTTTTACTTGCTAAGATAAAACCCTAGTAGGAAAAGCAGGATGCTATAAGCCCGAGGGCTTCATCAGTGAAAATAGCCCATTGAGGAAATGAAATAAAAAAATGCAACAAAGGTTATTAACAATTGCAATAAAATATTTTAACAGTAACAACATTAAAATAAATTTTTATATATAAAATATGAAAACTTAAAAAAAATAAATAAAAGACAGGAAGAGCAAAAAGATTGAAGAGTATGCCTGAGTCTACCCTCAAGCAGAGAATTCTACCTCAAGACAGTGAAAGACTACGGTACAGAGGCTATTATTATTATTATTATTATTATTATTATTATTATTATTATTATTATTATTATTATTATTATTATTATTATTATTATTATTATTAATTAAGATAAACCCTAGCTGGAAAGGTAGGATGCTACAAGTCTAGGAGCCCCAACAAGGAAAATAGCACAGTGAGGAGAGGAAACTAGGGAAAATAAAATATTTTAAGAACAGTAACATTAAAATAAATATTTTGTATATAAACTATAAAAATTTAACAAAACATGAAAAGGAAAATTAGGTAGTATAGTGTGCCCGAGTGTACCCTCAAGCAAGAGAACTCCACTCCAAGTCCGTGGAAGACCATGGTATAGAGGCTAGGGCACTATCCAAGACCAGAGAACAATGGTTTGATTTTGGGATGTCTTTCATCTAGAAGAGCTGCTTACCATAGCTAAAGAGTCTCTTCTACCATTACCAAGAGGAAATTTGTCGCTGAACAATTACATTGCAGTAGTTAAACTCTTGAGCGACAATGGAATGTATAGTAATCTCAAGTGTTTTTAGTTGTATGCCAGAGGAGATTATGTGAAAATCTGTGTTTTCAAGTGTATGGCAGAGGAGAGTATATAAAGATTAAGCCAGACTATAGCCTGGCCAGTCAAAGGAGCTAATAACTCTCTAGCGGTAGTGTCTCAACGGGTGGCTGGTGCCCTGGCTAACTTACTACCTACTAATGACATATTAGTCATCAACCGCAAATTTCAACAGAAATAATAATCCTGTTCTATGTACTAGAAAAAAAAAAATTGCCTGAAACGCTTAAAAAGGAGCAGTTCTTGTTTCATCCTCGAAATAAGAAAAGGAAAGATAAAAAAGACGTGATGGTACTAGGGTGAATTGGGTTTCTCGGGGGAACCGCAAGATGGTCAGTTGACGTTGTACAGAAGTGTCTCAGCTGATCACGAAAAAGAAAAGTTACAATTAATGCTTCTGGTTTTAGTTTAACATTGTATTTCGTAGGAGTTTCTTATATCCTAGTGATCACGTGACTTGACTTCCTATAAATGATAATAATTCATTATCTCTGCAACTTGGATAATATTATTTTTCGGATAATGAATGATTTACTTGGTTTTCGTAGGCGATCAGAATCTGTTGCCATGCTTGATGGAGTTATGTTTCTTGCGTGGATTTATGGTGGAGGACTTGTAAGGATTTTAGATTTAATTTTATGTATCAGCTGCGTACAAGAATAGGTCTCTTACTGGAATAAATCCCTTTTGAGAGAAACGACCGAGTTATAAAGAAAAAAGATAATGAACGAAGTCTGAATATGTTGTGTACATATTCTACTTTTAAAAAGCTTAATATTTCAAGTTCACTTATGTACAGCACAGGAAGGAGGATTTTGGGGATGTTAAATATTACAATAGTGACATGGACAGGTTCACACAAGCCTTTCTTCTCTCCGCCTCACTAACCCCCCGCCCCCAACCCCCTTCACAACTCCTTATCCTAGGAGGATTTTCCCTCTAAGCCTTATTCCTAGCGCACAGAGATGGTAATACTGCCCTGCCAAATTAAAATTATCCAGCCGTGAGTCTTTGACTTTGCCATCAAAGAAGCAGGTCATTTTTGCATTTACCGGTGTTTTCACTGATTGAATTATAGCCAGATTTAATTTTCATAATAAAATTTGTTCTAATTTAGGTTACTTATATGTGTGAATCACTACATGGTATTGTCATATTGAAAAACATAATTGAAATAGCTGCAAGAGTAGCAAATGTAATGTTTTCTATTCATTCCCTTTTCTTAACTTTTTATTATTTTCTTCTCATATCCCCATTTCATATGATATGTTAGGCATCTCTATTCTGTCCAAATGAATGTAATGTTATCTATCATTAATGATGTCTCTAGATTACTAGTAAAAGAATAAATTTACTCTCTGAAGTTGAAAATGACTATACCAGATGTTTCCTCTTTAGTATTTGCTGGTTTAGCCTCTTTCTATCTGTTTTATCAAAATGTGTATTGCAAAAATATTCCCTTAAACACTGTATTGAGATGCCTTAGATTTAAGACCAAGGACAAAAGACATTCAATCCCAATGTTCCAAATCTCACGAGTTATTATGAAAAGCCACCTTTAAACAAAAGATGAATTATTTCTCTACCATCTTTAATCTTTAAGTAACAAAACATAAACATACTCTGTCTGAATCATGGGGTAAAATTATGTCACATTAGACAAGCAAATTTCGAAATTCGCCCAGACTTATACATCGCCTTTTCTAAAAAATCTAGTCATAGCAAAATGAGATAGCATCGTTAATTATGTGACGGTCAAAGTCAAAAGCTATCAGTCATCAGCTACACTGTTGTAAGGCTAACTGAAGCCTGGTAATATTAAATAAATAGACGAATAATTATTCCTTCCATGTACAAATAGAAACTACTTGCGATGAAATAAAACAAATGCAAAGGTCAGTTTGGTAAACCTTTGTAATTCCTCTCCCTTCTTGCAAAGTTCAACGTGCAACAACATTCTTTTTAAGCTGAGCTAAAAATACTTCCCTGATAAGTTCAAAGAGATGTTATGAAGTCTGTCAAATTGCTTTTGCTTCTTCTCGTGCTTTGTAAGTGACGCATTGTATTGTTACTCTACAACCGTCTTTGTACGTATACACAGCAATACATCCATTTGGGATTATATCAATAATAAAGAGAAAAATTTTCTATAAAATGAAAAGTTATAAATAATGGTGATAACATGCTGATTTTTAATATTTTAAACTGTTGATATTATAACCAAACTTCGACCGTAACCCGAAGATAAACAAATCAACCTATTGCGGATAAAATAGTATAAAAGGTAAATTGATCTAAATAAAATCTAGACTAAATTACATATCAGCTTCTTGATTTCCATTACTACCGAAAATTGCATATTTCACGCGAAATCCCTTTTCAAATAATACCAATCATGCTTTTAGTTCAACGTTTACATTAGTATATTTCATGAAAGCAATATAATGACGAATTTAGACTGATCCGTAGACCAAATTAAAAAACTTTTCTTGTTTTTTATAAGACCATGGAAAACAAGGGTTCTTGAATAAAAGTCGCAAAATTTGTCTGATTCACACATGGAAATTATTAAAATCAAGAAATGAGATGAACGCGTCAACGTTTGAGTGTAACTAGATTTCAAATGAGTTAGGAGAGAATGCTATTATGTCTGACCTTTGAACCCAACCGCTAACAACGGTAATGACGTCACTGTATTATATCTTATATCACAAGACAGACAATTGAATTAGGCACATTTTAGAACTAGTTTTATGCAAATTGCATAAAAAGGACTGCGATATATATAAAAAAAAGGCTTTTAACCTTTTTGTGGCCTTGACATAGATCACGTTTTATATAACAAGATATGCCATTGAATTATGCACATTTTGCCACTAGTTTTATGCAAATATGATAGAAATTTTACGACGATATAGGAAAAAGAAATTTTTTCCTTGACATTTGACCCAGTCACTTTCAAATCACAAGATAGGTAATTGAATTATGCACATTTTGCCAATAGTTTCATGAAAATCGGATGAAAATAGACCATGATATAGCAAAAAGACGTTTTTGGATATTTTTTTTGTACCTTGACCATGTCCTTTGAAGAATCAGTCCAAATTCTAATCAAATAAATACTTTTGTTTAGGATATCTATTTTATTTGCTTTGTCTGCTTTCGTGATGTACAAGTCTCCTGTATAAATACTCGTACAATATCTTTGTTTATTCATTCTCGTTGTGATTCCGTCGATGTCACTAATAAGACGAAAGTACTAAACCTGATAGGTCTTATAATTTTTCTTTTCGTAGCTATAATGCACACACAATAATATGTATGTATATATATATATATATATATATGTATATATATATATATATATGTGTGTGTGTGTGTGTATATATATATATATATATACTTTATATAAATATATATGTATATATATATATATATATATATAAATATATGTGTATATCTATATGTGTGTATATGTATATATTGTGTGTATATATGTATCTGTGTATAAATGTGAATATGACTATATATATATATATATATATATATATATAAATTATATAGATATAGATATAGATACATGTATGCGTGTATTTTTACTTGCTAAAATTGACATCATTTATCATTGAAATCTGATTACAGTCAAGAAAGCTCACACCCTGCCACTGAAGACTATTTCACATAAACATAAAATACGTTGTCATTGTATTATTCAGGACAAAATGTTAAACTTTAGAAAACTAGAACATCTACGGTATTAATTTTGGCACTTATTCCTTCCTTCACAAGATGCAACGCATTGCACATCACTGACTTGGACGTGCCCAAGGTCATCCTGAATGGGTCGAGGTCATCTGTGATCCTGGACTGCATCTACCTCTACGAGCACAACGACCAAGACAGCCTCGTCGTCAAATGGTTCTGGAACCATGAGCCACAGGCCGTCTAACAGTGGATTCCAGGAAACAAACCCGAAGCTATTGGAAAACTCAGGGTAAGTCATTACAAGATTCCCGTATGCAAAATACTTCGAATTAATCATCAATTTGATCATAGGTAATTAGGAAAACTCGATCACAGAAGACTCGGTATGAAAAATTTGGTCTCGGAAATCTAGGTCTCAAGCCGCTGTGTTTGCATCTTAAAGACATTCATATGTTTGCTTTGCATTAGGTTTATAGGGTACTAAATAGATAATCATTTAATACCAAAAGATTTATTTGCCATAAATATCTAAATGAAACTTTAAAAATGTCTTTTAAAACACTTTAAAACTTGTTTAATTTATAAGCAAAAGCTCTTAAATTTTCAATGTTGTTGCTTCCATCATACTCTTCAGCTAACGTTTCAGTACGATTGTCCAGTTTTTCATTTTTTTCATATTAACGGGCTTCTTCTCTAGCTGCAAATCTTTGTTTGTGTTTGTGCCCCTTCATTTTCCAGGACATCAATAAATTTCCAGGTATTGGGGCTTTTGCATGGTATGGATTGTTTTAAAGGTAGGTGATATCCTTCTAATACATTGTTTGTTCGAGATCATTTATCCATGACACCATTTCTCATTTCTCAAAACGCTATAGTGTATAAAGGAGCTTTTCTTCCACGTAGTTTCTAATCTATGTCTTTTCAAAGTAACTAATCAATTCCATCTGTAATAATTCGTCTTCAAAAAGTTACTCAAAATATCAGTAACTGAGTGATTCCAACCTTATTTTATATCTTGTTTATCTCAAAGATATAGCAATTTTTCGGCATTTATGTTATATTTGAATATGGGTATCTATTTGTCATGCTTACAACTTCACCCATTAATGTATTAGATGTACAGAACAGAAGGTGGATACAATATGTGAAACTAAGATAGTTCACTAACACTTAGTTGACTGTGTGGATTAGAAAGGATTCACGGGACTCTCTTGCCAGTGAACTTTATTTGACTATATTTTATGAATCATATTTGTAACCTGGAAAGTGGACGCTCACAGCATTGTTCATGGTAAGAATCATAAGTTTTCTTCTTTCAAGGTGTTAATAGGGAGCTTGATTGCAATGGGACTGTGGTTTTAGCTAAGGGTTTATTGTTTTGTAGTTATTAGTTTGCTGTAATTATTAAATGTCTTTAGTTAAACGTTCATAGCAGACACTGTATTTTCGTATCAGGCAATGCATACTTCTCAATTAAACGTCGTTTTATTTCAGTATAACTTCTTAAACTTTCTTATGGCCAACACATTACTTCCGTTGCCGGAGCATCTTTTAGCAATCTAATTATCTTAATAGCTTTTTTTTTCCGACCAACCATATGTGGCTACTTCAAAGTCTCTCAAAAACACTTCAATTGATTGAAAACCTTCTTTAGGCCTTTGATCGTCGAAAGGCCTAACCCTTGCCTGAAGTTCTGGCAATTTTCGAACTACAATTTGCGTATCTTATCTCGGCTGTGCATGTGTACTTTCATTTGTGTGCGCTTGAACTTCGTTTATGTACGTCGGATATGCTGTGCTTGAACTCCGCTCCTGTTCTCGTCCCACCACCAATCAGTAAATTAACTCTTCCAACTGTTCTAACTTATTTTCTAATTCTTGCGTTCTAATATCTTCTCCATCGGGAACACTATATCCCACTGCTTCTTCATTCTCATCTCCTGCCGCAGCAGCGTCTGCTATGTTAGTCCTTGTGTATTTTGGTATCTTGAACTTTTATTTCACTGGTCCAAAGAACAACTTCACTCACAGCATACACATACGTACTTTTTACACCTGACACCAATATGACCCGTCCAGACGGATAATGAAATGTCGGCATATGGGTTTTCTTCATTTATTATAATAGATTTGTTCGTAAGTACACATTACAAAATCTACCCTCTCAGGTGAGGGACTTATCAACTCGAGTGCTCATTGGCAATTAACTACTGCCTTCGTTATCAAAATGCAGCTATTGCAAAACATGCAGACATATAGATTTTTGTGGAATACTCATGAATATTGAGTTCATTTAGCTTGATATACAAGACATCTACATACACGAATTAGGACATTACTCCCCCGCCCCCAAGCTCCTCACTCCGGTAGGAGGCGCGCACTCGCCCTCACTAGTCAATGATATTTGGAGGACACTCCAACCCGGAATAGGCATGGCATGTACTAAAAAGAAATGCAACATAATATATATATATATATATATATATATATATACAGTATATAGAAATCACCCCCCCAAAAACAACACATCTTTCACAAAAAAATTAAAAAAATTAAATATTGCATGTAAAAATGTACACAAAACAATATAAATAATTCCACTCATTTCTTCTTAAGACCTCTGCAACCAAAACACAGAATACCCAAGGTGAAAAAAAAAAAAAAAAAAAAAAACATAACATCAGGTCTATATAACCTCCCTGGTTGCAGGGAATACGGGCTTCTTGGGCGGGACAGGGATAGCAATATATATTCCTTCATCCCTCGATTTTACTTGTCCGGCTTTACGGCACAATTTGGCAACACATCTTA
The DNA here is from genome assembly GCF_036898095.1 of Palaemon carinicauda. Taxonomy (NCBI): domain Eukaryota; kingdom Metazoa; phylum Arthropoda; class Malacostraca; order Decapoda; family Palaemonidae; genus Palaemon; species Palaemon carinicauda. The sequence continues at coordinate 34,949,642 of NC_090730.1, forward strand.
CTACTACCGTTTCACCATTTGTTTAGATCACTACAACACTTGCACTTACAACCAGTGGTCACTGGCCATTTCCCGAGAAAATCATTCATCTTCCCGCCCATCTCTTAAAACAGTAAGTATAAGGTATTCACATCTACACATTCTCTAACACTGCCTATCCTCAAGACTGAACTTTAATCCCGCAGCCACTTGCCATTCGGGAACCGCCCCGGACCCAGCAACCAGGAATCATATAAATACATGAATAATACAGCATCCGCCTGACGGATCTCACTTGACCTATTTAACCTCAGATTGTTTTTAGGTTCACTCAACAATGTTATACACATTTCCACACTCAGCAAAATTACCACATTTTACATATAAATTTAGCATCAACATAAGACATTGTTATCATCACGTTTATTTAAAACACATCAAAAGAAGAAATGAGGTCTGTTCAAACAACAACAGCAAGAAAAAAAAATTTTCTACTCATCAACTCGAGGGATGTCACGTATGCAGGGGTGAGGAGGAACACTTTTGAAAACTACTTCTTCAGGTACCACATATATGTGTGCCTGATGAGGTTCCGACACTGCGCCATTAACAATGCTTTGTATCACAACTATGTTAGACTTAATCATCTTTGCTCAGTAAGGACCCAAATACGCTGACTCTTGTTTGTGTTTCCTAGGTTGTAATCATTTCAAATACACACGATCGCCCGCCAAATACTTTTACCGGTGCGGTTTTGAACCGACCATCATACTTTGAGCTGTGATTTTCATTAGCTCTTTTCAAAAACCTTTCAGTGGTGTTCATTACTCTCCTCAATAAATTTAATAGATATACATGGTATTGCTCAGTTGAATAATTTGGCAATTGTTGCGAATTGATGAGAACCGTATATGGTAACACAGGATCCTGTCCATACACTAAAAAGAAAGGTGTGTCCCTGAGCGAAGCATTATATGCAATTTTCAAAGCTAGCTCAGATGTAGGAAGCATGGCGTGCCAATGAGGAGGGTCATCAGCCACTAAGTAACGCGAAATTCACACTACTTCCCTATTATGCCATTCTACTAAGCCCTTTGCTGAAGGCCTATATGCGGTCACTGAAAAGTGTTTAATTTTCATCAAGTCCATGACCGATTTCAACATCTTATTTAAAAACTCAAGACCATTATCACTTATCAAAACTTTCGGGCAACCAAACCTAGTAATGAAAGAGCACAGTGAATGGGCTAATGAATTTGCAGATTTATCCAACATTGCGTAACTATGAGTGTACCGAGTAAATGCATCCAAAAATACACATATATACTTATATTGTGTTAACCCAGTAGGAAATGTTCCTACTACATCCATATGCACTTTATAAAATTTAATCGGAACAATCGGCCACTTTCTGGCTTCCGGTACAGTGTTTTTACGTTCTTTGAAACAGTTACAAACATGACAACCTTTCATATAATTCTCTATAGACTTTTTCATTCCTAACCAAAAGAAGGATTCACGTGCTCTCCTTAATGTTTTATCAATCCCTAAATGCCCTGCATATGGACTTGCATGTACAATGTGGATGGCTCGTTTAATTAAAGAGGGAGGAAGAACTACCCGTGCACAAAATTCCCCTCCCCTCTTCTCGTAAGCACAATATAAGACATCATTTTCAATAAAAAAATTTCTCACGAGGCACATTCAGAAATGACCGATAACTCTCCGATTCCCCTTTAATGACAGCTCGCACTCTTTCCATCCATTCCTCTTTTTTTCTGTCCCTCTCGGACTTCTTTTATGTCCCAACCTCCCAAGTCAATCAAACCTGCATCATCAGGGCATTAATTCTGGACACCCCTGGTCATGTCCTCGGTCATCCACAAATATTCATCTCTCTCTCTCTCTCTCTCTCTCCCGAGTTGACTCTCTCTCTCTCTCCTGAGTCGACTCTCTCTCTCTCTCTCTCTCTCTCTCTCTCTCTCTCTCTCCTGTCTACTGCATGTGCATCACGATAACTGTCATCCCGTCCTCTATTTTCTTTATTATGATAGGGGTCTTCACTATTTTGGTTACGTTCTTCATTCCTCTTTTGTGCCCTGGTTGTTACTCCTATTACGGCACTTCTAGAGAGAGCATCAGCTACCTTGTTAGCCTTACTTTCTATGTGGTGAAAATCCTTTATATTAAAATCTAACAGTCTCTCAATCCATCTCGCTTAACGAGAGGTCAAATCACACTTATAATACAAATCACGTAAGGGGCGATGATCGCTATGCAACTCAATTGACTGACCTAATAAAAGAACCTTGCCTCTCTAGAACCCAAAGAATAGCCGAAGCCTCTCGATCGAATGTACTATAATTCTTTTCTGCCCCTTTTAACGCCCGGGAAGCAAAACAAATGGGTCTCTGTGTTTATCATCTCATTAAGAAACTACGCCACCAATAGCTACGCTACTCGCACCTGTTGTCACTAAAAACGGGCGATCAAATCTAGGATATGAGAGTAATTCATTGCTAATTAAGGCAGCTTTCAAATAGTTAAAGGTTCTTTCTTTTTCCCCTCCCCAATTTATTACTTTTTGTTTCTTTAAAGCATCTAAGGGTCTAGCTATCTCTCCAAATCGTCTTAGGAATTTACGGTAATACCCAGCGAGCCCAAGAAAACCAGCTACTTTCTTAGGGGTACGTGGTCTGGGAAAATCTCTAATAGCTGCTACTTTACTGGGGCAGGGTTGGATACATTCTGGGGTTGATATGTGATCTAAAAATTCGACCTGTTTACAGAAAAATTTTCACTTTGACAAATTTATTTTCATACCATTACGTCGCAATGCTTCTAAAACTTTACGAATATTATTATTATGTTCTTCAGCCGTTTTCCTGTAATTATGATATCATCTAAATAAAAAAGAACATTATGACAAATTAAGGGCGACAAAACCGCCATCATTACTCTAGAAAAATTACTTGGAACATTTTTAACACCGAAAGGAAGAAAATTAAACTGAAATAATTGATCGTTAGCTAGAAATTGATCAATACTCATGAATATTGAGTTCATTTACCTTGATATACAAGACATCTACATACACGAATTAGGACATATATATACACAGATGGTGGCAAAGGCTCCAGTAAAGATATGACGCTGACATAACATAATTTGAATGAAATAAATATATCAATTAAAAAATAGTTATACAAGAGATATAAGTGAGAGATATAGATATATTGATATAGGCAAAAGTTGCAATAAAAGTTATGCCTCTTGGAACGTATATATCACTTGAAAAAAAGCCAGTAATACCAGCAATCTTTTACCGAAGGCAAACAAGTGAAAGCTATGAAGGACAGATGACGTTTTACTCACTTTTAGGAACAACCACTCTTAGGGATTGAGATTCTCTCTCTCTCTCTCTCTCTCTCTCTCTCTCTCTCTCTCTACTACCCACACATACATTCGTGCGTTTTCAACCATGATGAAAAAAAGACTCTTAATCAAAAATAGCTAATTGAAAAATAGGATCTGAAGAGATCAGCTTTTCACTGCTTTGATGTAAGAGAAATATCCAGACCACGACTGAATTGCAATTTCTATCTATGCAGGTTTTCTCTCCTTCTCCTCCGCTTGTTTTTCTCTTCAGTGAATAGGGAAGAGTTTCATATTCATATGTTGTGCAACAGATTCGAACTCAGTCTCAGGATATCCACTTGTGGTTCTCTCTCTCTCTCTCTCTCTCTCTCTCTCTCTCTCTCTCTGGTACCCGATTTCTAGGAGTAGAATGAAGTGTATTTCTCTTTTATGGTGAGAATATAAGATTAAATTTGCACTAAAAGAGCCTAAGTTGTTACATTTCATATATTAGGAGGTGATGACCAATCTTTTTTAATATATTCTCATAAATTGTGTATAAAAGACTTAAGAATCATCATAATATATATTTATCTAAATAGGCAGTATCTCTACATGAACTTTTGCTCCCTTGTTTACCCTTTATTTTCATAAATCTAGATAAGCTTTAATGCCCCCATTACCTATTGGCTCTGCATATCAAAAAGAACCCCACGTTTGTTCTCATTGTAATAAATCCAAATCGCTACCAGTGGTTAACTGTATATCAGCCTAATAATAACTTTGTTCTTCTAAGCATCCATTCCCGAAACCTTCTGTGTAATTTACAGATGAAAAGTGTACAAATTGTATTGTTCTTCCCTAAATTCTGCATTTAAATAACCTTAATGACACATTATACCATCCCATTTAGATGAGGTTCTGGAATGAATTGCTTCACTATTGCATCTCTTCCTACTTTCTGGGTGCAGTGTTTGGAGCCTCATCCTTTTATCAAGTGCAGCTAAATGGGACTTATTCCCGACACCTGTTAAGAAAAAGATTAAATAGATTTTAGATTAAATAGATCTTATCACAAAAGGACCTGGACATTGTGTCTGCAATACTTATAATCAACCTTATTCCCATGAATCTCTTTAAAGAAAATAAGATTCTTCTCTTTTGTTTATTAAACTTCATATTTTCATATACTATTCTTTCAGTATTACACTAAGCTTAAACTACACAGATTCAAAATGGTTGTTAACGGTTACTAACTTCTCTAATCCCTTTCTTTGATATCTTACTTTAAAGGTAAAAATTATTTTCTAATCAGTCGTTATTCTATGGAAAAAAAAGTCTAGTTTTTCGTTATTTCATTGTTTGTGTTTTCATTTCCTTTTTCTTGGTAAGTAAATATCATAATTATGAGTTGTACTGAAATTAGTTGTATTGAAAAGTTTCCCCAGGACATTTAAAAAAAAAGATAAGCATGAAATATAAGCTTTTAATAAACAAAATGTAATTATAAAAGGAAAAATGTTACATTCTCTTAAAAAGTGTTAAATCAGATGGTCCTACCATTATTAACTTATGCATCAGACACTTGGAG
>NC_090730.1:34960068-34977568 GCF_036898095.1 Palaemon carinicauda
ATACCCGAGGACACCTTCCCAGAAATATCCGACTGGCTTTGTGAACAAGGAGACACCCCAATAGCGTATGACTACCTCAAATCATATCTTCAGCAGCAGTACTCCCCGTCGCCAGCCGCACGTATAGCAAAGCTTTTTCAGCTCTCGCAACAACCGTTGGGGGACCAAAGGGCTTCGCTTGCCCTCAGGGAAATGACCAGTATCGCTTGCCTTCAACCTGCCGCAGATGGCTCTCCTCGTGAGGTGAACCTACTCCGTGCCCTTTGGATACGCTGTTTACCTGAACCTGTGCGCGCTGCCATACCCGATGTCGATAGTTTACCCATAAAGGACTTGATGACCGAAGCCGATGCCCTTATGGACAGCCACTTCAAGACCTCCATCAACGCCTCCACCGCTGACGAAGAAAATGCCTATTCAACGTCAACCGAAGCTGACATGAATGCCGTAGAACATACACTCCTACCCAGTGACGTGCCAAAGCGGCGACAAAGCCGCCCACCACCCACCAATCGCTCGCACCCCAACAAACGACTTCTACAGCCACTTACTACCTCCTATCCACCACAGTTTTGCTACTACCACTCCAGATTCGGGGCAACCGCGAAGAAATGTGCCAAAGATTGTCAGTGGCCAAAAAACGTGTAAGTAGGCCATCGCTTGTGGCGGTGGCCTCCCATGTTTCTAATCTTTTCTTTTTACAGGATGCAGGAACGGGCGTGCGATTTTTGGTAGACACGGGTGCTTGTCATTCTCTTTTGCCAAGGAAACTCTTCAAGGCACAACGTAGTCTGTCTACATCTGCTGACATCCGCTTGGTAGCTGCCAACGGATCTGCGATACCCACCTACGGTTACGAGAGCCTCACATTATCTTTCGGAAACGGTAAACTCAATTGGAAGTTTCTTGTTGCTGACGTCACAATGCTAATCCTCGGTGTGGATTTCCTCTCTCATTTCCACCTTCTGGTCGATGTCGCCCACCGACGATTGGTCAATGCAGACTCGTACTTGTCGACACCTCTTCAACCCGCCCCCTCTAACCTCGCTCTCCACATCAGCGCACCAACGGATGCCTACGCCCACCTCCTCACGTCGTACCCGGAAGTTTTCCGTCCAGAACTTCGCCAAACGCCCACGGTTCCTGCCAAGCACGGTATTTATCACCATATCAATATAAAGACGACGGGACCCCCAGTCTTCGCAAAATTCAGACGTCTGGCACCGGAACGATTGGCAGCCGCCAAACAGATGTTCGCCGAAATGGAGAAAATGGGCCTTTGCCAGAAGGCCTCCAGCCCATGGTCGTCACCCTTACACATCGTTCTGAAGAAAGACGGCTCCCTCCGTCCGTGCGGGGATTACAGGCGCCTGAACATGCAAACAGAACCGGATCACTACCCCCTCCCAAACATTGCCGATGTATCCTCCTACCTGCACAAAGCGAAGGTTTTCTCAACGCTCGACCTCCTGAAGGGGTATTATCAGGTGCCTATGAACCCAGAAGACATCCCCAAGACCGCCATCACCACTCCGTTTGGCACATACACCTTCAATTAATCCTGTTTTGGCCTTCGTAATGCTGGGGCAACGTTTCAACGTCTCATGGATGGCATCTTAGGGGACCTCCCTTTCTGTGTATGTTATGTGGACGACATACTTGTGTTCTCCTCCTCAAAAGAGGAACACCTCCGTCACCTGCGCATCGTGCTCGACCGCCTGCAACAAAACGGCCTTGTAGTCCGGTACGACAAGTGTACCGTTGGCGCCAACGAAGTGTCGTTCTTAGGGCACCGTATCACTCCTGAAGGAGTCCATCCCCTCCCTGAGAAAGTAGCAGCCGTTCAGAATTTCCTCACGCCCTCGACCGTCAAAGCTCTTCAGGAATTCTTGGGCATGATCAACTATTATCACCGTTTTCTGCCAGCCATTGCCGCCACTCTTGCTCCCCTCTACGCCTCCCTCAAGGGCAAGCCAAAGGACCTGAATTGGGGTCCCCTTCAAGAAGCAGCCTTCTGCAATGCAAAGAAGGCCCTATCAACTGCTGCGGCTCTCACTTTTCCTATCCCACACGCCCCTCTCCTTCTCTCCACCGATGCCAGCGACGTCGCAATTGATGCAGTACTCGAGCAGGTGGACAAAGTCTCGCCCCGCCCATTGGCTTTCTTCAGCAGAAAACTGTCCAAGGCAGAATCTGGTTATTCTACCTTCGATCGAGAATTGCTGGCGGTGCACTTGGCTGTCCGTCACTTTTGCCATTTCTTAGAAGGTACGCCCTTCGTCATTCGTACAGACCACATGCCTCGGGTGCACGCCTTCACTAGACAGTCTGACGCCTGGTCCGCCCGGCAACGCCGACATCTCTCCGCCGTGGCTGAATACAATTGCACCCTCCAATACGTCCCTGGGAAAATGAATCCCGCTGCCGATGCCCTGTCAAGAAACACGTTGGCTGCCGTTCCACTGGGATTGGATTACAACGCCCTGGCTGAAGCCCAACGACAGGATCTAGAGTATCAAGCTTGTAGGACATCCTGCACGTCCCTCCGTTGGGAGGATTTTCCCCTCGAAGACTCCAACACCACCCTCCTCTGTGACGTCAGTACTGGTAGACTGCGACCTTGGATTCCTGCTCCCATGTGCCGACAGGTGTTTGATTTCATCCACAGCCTTTCACATCCCTCGTGCCGTTCTACTGCACAGCTGCTTAAGGCAAAGTTCATTTGGCACGGCATTTCTAAGGATGCTAAGGATTGGGTCCGTGCGTTTACTTCTTGCCAAACTTCCAAAGTACATCGACACACGGATTCAGGAGTGGCCACCTTGCCTCAACTTCAGCGTCGTTTCGCACACATTCACATCGACGTTGTAGGCCCCCTACCCACATCACAAGGACATCATTACCTGTTTACCGTCATCGACCGCTCCACTCGTTGGCCTGAAGCCATTCCCATGGAAACTGCAACGTCCGCCTCATGTACATCTGCCTTACTCTCAGGATGGATTTCAAGATTCGGTATCCCTGAGCATATTACTTCTGACAGGGGAACAACTTTCACCTCTCAATTATGGACGTCATTAGCGAATCTCCTGGGCATCACCCTACATCAGACAACGGCCTACAACCCCGCCGCCTATGGAATGGTTGAACGTTTTCATCGCACCCTCAAAGCAGCTTTGATGTCCCGCTGCAAGGATTGCAACTGGTTTACTCAATTTCCCTGGGTCCTCCTGGGACTAAGGACCACTCCTAAAGACGCCCTTGACGTCTCGACAGCCGAAATGGTGTATGGCGACCCGTTAGTCGTCCCTGCCGAATTTTTTCCTTCTACGACCTCCTCCGACGATCTCCAGCGCATACGTCACGTCGTGGGAAAATTTACTCCGTGCCGCCAGACTTACAAGCCCCCAGCGAAGCATCACATACCAATGGACTTGCACTCTGCAACGCACGTCTTCTTGCGCAACGACACCAGCAAGCCACCATTAACGCCCCCTTACACGGGCCCTTTCCTTGTGATCCGATGCAGTCCGAAAGCATTCCTCCTAAACATTCGGGGCAAAGAAGACTGGGTCTCCATTGATCGTCTAAAACCTGCTTATCTTCTGCCAGATGACCCGCCTACAGTTCGCCTCTCTAGATCAGGGCGCCCTATTTAACATGTACAGTATGTCATTTTTAGGGGGGGAGCCATGTACCAACCGTGTGTCACACAATTGTACATAATTGTTTTGTATACATTATGGTTGTATCTGCGCTCTTCCCTCGCACTAAAAAGAACCTGAATGATCATGTCTCCGTTTTGCTCAGTAACATTATCTGTCTCTCGAACAGGTCATGTCCTGTTGCCTTGAGGTTTTGTATATAAAGAAGAGTGTTCCTTAATAAATAACGCAGTCGTTTCCAATCTGCCTTTGAGTTCACAACTCCTCTCTCGGCCTGTCACACTCGTGACTGAGAATTCAACTTTTAGGATTGGAATAATTTGAACATTTCAACCCAATATTCTTTAAGTACGTAACTTTATGCCATCGCCGTTTATACATTCAATTAGAATTCAACATTTGTTTTCTTTTTAAAGATTTTCTTTACTTGATAATTTTTTTCCTTGCTGTCTTATATTTTAAATGTTTTTATTAGGGTTTATTACTGTATATGTTCTATGAAGTATATGAATCAGTCAATTTACATTAATATACTATACATTGGAATATATATATATATATATATATATATATATATATATATATATATATATATATATATATATATATATATATATATATATATATATATATATATATATATATATATATATATATATAGATAGATAGATAGATAGATGTATATATGAATTATATGAATCAGTCAATTTACATTAAATACTATACATTGGAATATATATATATATATATATATATATATATATATATATATATATATATATATATATATATATATATATATATATATATATATATATATATATAGCCGTACACTATAACTGTTTAAAGATGTTTTTTTAATATATATAATTTGTCTATGCGTTCAGCCTTCTCAGACATACGTGACACTCTGTCTCGAAAGATCTCTGTATTCGTAAGGCTACGTCATTAAAATATTCAAAATCTAATTCAGACGCTTTATCGTTTAAAATGAAAGGTGGGAAATCCGTGAAAGCAGTTTTTAGCGTAAGAGTGTAAGTGATTCTGAATATTTTTCTTTTTCATTTCGAAATTGTAGATAAGTGAAAAGGGTTTTATACTTTTGATGTGAAATGGTTTTTAATAAATATAGTCTTTCTTGGCTTCATAAGTATATATACAGTAGACTTCGACATTCTGAAGAGAGATGAAAATTTTTTTTTCAATTTGTATGTTCTAGTCGACTAGAGATAAAAAAGATATATTTTTCGCTTACGCACCCAGTGAGAGAGAGAGAGAGAGAGAGAGAGAGAGAGAGAGAGAGAGAGAGAGAGAGAGAGAGAGAGAGAGAGAGAGAGGCCACTGTCAATAAGAACACACCACTGGCCTTCAGATCAAAAGGTCGTGTGCTTGACCGCTCCATAAAAGTTGAACCTTTTGTGAAGTTCTGACTAAAGGTGAAATGTAAATATATTTGAGGGATGAATTTTGTTCTAAACGTTGCTGATTTTCATGACATTTCTTTGTGTTGTAACTAGATCACAATTATGCCTCTATATTTCAGTTCTTTCAGCATTATTTGTCTCTTATTCAAAGAAACGAATCGGTATCCGAGAGATATCATGAATGCAGGACCGCAAATAGAGACACAAATACGATATAGATTTTTGTATAACGGTGTTTATGATTGTTTTTTTTTATCATGAATGTTCATTTACTTAATGGAACATTGATATTTTCTAGCATAGAAGTCTTCGAACCTTTTACATATGTTTTTGTATTTTTTTTTCTAATAATATAATAGTACCCTAGGGCTTATAAATCAACATTAAGTGATAAAGAAAATGAGAAAGTGTGGTTGTAATAAGGGTTTTTAAAACGTTCATCATCTCTTATGCGTAAACAGAAACATTATTTGGCCACCAGCCACCCGTTGAGATACTAGCACTAGAGAGTTATTGGCGTCATTTGACTGACCAGACAGTACTGCATTGGATCCTTCTTCCTAGTTACGGTTCACTTTCCTTTTTCCGACACGTACACCGAATAGTCTGGCCTGTTCTTTACACATTCTCCTCTGTCCTCCTAAACCTGTCAACACTGAGATTACCAAAGAATTCTTCTTCCTCCAAGGGGTTAACTATTGCAGTGTAAGTGTTCAGTGGCTACTTTCCTCTTAGTAAGGATAGAAGAGACTCTGGAGGAGTGGAGAGGAGAAATGGAAAATAGAGGATTGAAGATCAGCCGGAATAAGACAGAGTATTTGAGATTGAAAAATGGGGAGAATGGGGAAGTTAGTTTACAAGGAGAGAGATTGAAAAGAGTGGAAAATTACAGGTATTTGGGATCAACAGTTGCAGAGGATGGTGACCTGGGGGTAGAACTAAAGCACAGATAACAAGCAGGATGGAAGAATTGGAAAAAAGTACGTGGCGTACTTTGCGACAGGAAAATAGGGGTTAAGTTGAAAGGTAAAGTACACAGGACAGTTGTGAGACCGGCAATGATGTATGGAGCGGAGACGTGGGCAATAAAGAAGACAGAAGAGAAGAAACTGGGTGTGGCAGATGAGAATGTTGAAATGGATGTGTAGGGTGACAAGGAGAGATAAGATACTGGAATGAGGTAATCAGGGGTACCACAGGAGTTAAAGAACTATCAGATGATATCCAAGAAAGTATACTGAGGTGGTATTGTCATATCATAAGAAGAGATGAACAGTATATTGGGAGGAGAGTCATGGAAATGGAGGTACAGGGAACGAGAAAGAGAGGGAGACCAAAGCGAAGGTGGATGGACGGTATCAAAGATGACCTTCGATCAAAGGGATTAACCGGTGATGAAGTGTGGGACAGAGGTAGATGGAGAAAGCTGGACAGAAACATCGACCCCACATAGAAGTGGGAAAGGATACAGACAAAGAATAAGAAGATATTCTTTAACTATATAAAGCAGCTCTTCTAGGAGAAGGACACTCCAAAATTAAACTATTGTTCTCTAGTCTTGGGTAGTGCCATAGCCTCTGTACCATGGTCTTCCACTGTCTCTTGGTTTAGAGTTCTCTTGCTTGAGAGTACACTTGGGCACACTATTCTATCAAGTTTCCCTTCATATTATTTTGTTAAAACTTTTATAGTTTATGTAGGAAATAATTATTTTAATGTTGTTACTGTTGTTAAAATATTTCCTTTTTCCTTGTTTCCTTTCCTTACTGGGCTATTTTCCCTGTGAGGGCACTTGGGCCTATAGCATCATGCTTTTCCAACTAAGGTTGTAGCTTAGCAAGTAATAATAATAATAATAATAATAATAATAATAATAATAATAATAATAATAATAATAATACGGTTCCGAAAACTATATGACATATCTTCAAGGAATGTTTCAACTGAGATCATTAAAATTATTCGACAGGCCCAAGATTAGTATTCCCCTAGTAAATTCTTTATACACGATCACATTCTATTATCAACAGTCATCAATAATTTTAAACTTCGGTGAAGAAGAAGATGGGAAGAGGAAAATGTCATGCATAAAGCAATATTCGTGAATGATTCCGTTGATCAACAGCGAGAGAATTAAGGGTCGCATAACACTCTGACCCTCGAGTATATCATCCGAGGCAATTTCATGCTTCCATACCTCTAATGAGAGGGTTCCGGGAAATGCACAAAGAAAAGCAATATGGCAATAGGAAACGGCAATTAGACATGGTAGAGAGGAATAGTAATGGGAGAATGCTGTAGGGTACAATAACAGAGAAGGACATTTGGGAAAAGCAGTGCGAGATGCTATTAAGAAAAAACGGTAAAGAGATAACATGGAAACGAAAAAATTCATTGTAAAAATGTCATGAGAAGAACGGGAAAATAAAAAAGAAGTATGATGAGAAAAGTATAAAAGAACAAATAAACAAGAGATTATTCAATAAGAATTGTCGTTAACTTGATGTAGAGAATAGCTTGTTGTCTGAGGTAAGTTTACGCTCCCTAACATGGGATCCAAATTGAGGAGTTAAGTTCCTCCACCGCGGTGTTAGAATGACTCATTAACAGATGTGACATCAATAGCTTTCATTCAAAAGCGGGAAACAGTTCTGACCTTCTTGCACAGAGATGTGGGTAATATATGCATTCCTTTATTGCTACCATAATGAGTAAATGCATTTTAATGATAGCCTGTATTGTATTCAGTTAATGCTCGGCATTCAGAAACTGTAAAAAAAAAAAAAAATATATCATTCTGAAGCGAGATATGATAAATTAATGTTATAAACTTTGATAAAAAAGAGGAATTTAATCAAATCTTAGTAAAAGAAACCTGTATGTGCCCATCAACTTATCGATATAGATAAAGAAGAATTTTAAGATGGCCGTCATTAGCCACCAGAAGTTGACGTTTTGCTTCGGAGTAGTACTCTAGTATACTTTAATTTTTTGAAGCACACCAAAGAATTTAATGTTTATAAAGTAAACTGACTCATGTGTCTCAAGATTTTACTGTTTGTAAAACACACCAACACATATTTTGCTCACGAATTCTCTCATTGCAGATTCCTGGTAAACTACGATGGCTCGAGGGCTAAACTAAATAAGGATAGCACACACTATATCTATATAGCTCTAAAACTTTCAAGTAAATGAAGTTGATGAAGTTCTTGAACAAGTGACTGTGGGGCACTACCAAGCCACAACGGTGACATCAATGTTGTGAAACACAGCACGGGGTTTAATTTAGCAATATAAATAATAGACTTGAGATATCAAAATGGAAATGAGATGGGATATTAAGTTTATTATCAGAGGATATATTTAAGGAATAATTGGTTATTTTGAATGATACTAATTACTGAGTATAATGACTGTAAATGAGAGGTGTCGGATAGTCTCAATATCCAATAACCTCCAACATAAAAAAAAAACAATAGAATAATAGGTTATTACTGTTGATTTTGATTAAATTATTCATATAATGATTAGCAGATATCTTCGACTCTATCTTCATCACATTGCATTTATCATGCTTCTTATCTTAAAGGCAAGGTAAATGAGAGCTTTTTACCCTTAAAAAGATACTTCTAATCTCAGGGTTGTGGTACTACAGAGCTAAAACACAATAGAACTTCAGAAATACTCTGATAACGTCCCTGACTGGTGATCGCCAGCCTTGGGTTCAACACCCGCTCAAACTCGTTAGTTCCTTTCAAAGCTGCAACCTCCTTGTGAGCTAAGGATAGGAGGTTTGGGGGAGCCTATAGATCCATATGATGAGTCATCAGCAGCCATTAGCTGACCCTCCTTGGGCCTAGCTTGGATGGAGAGGGTCCTTGGGTACTAATCATATGTATATATGGTCAGTCCCAAGGGCACTGTCTTGCTTGACAGGGAAATGTCACTGTCCCTGCCTCTGCCATTTATGATCTGCCTTTAAACCTTTAAACTGTAATCAATTATGTCGTAAATAAGATATCTCATTTACGTTGGATTCGAACTCTTTTGATCTAGCTGGGTGAGGTCCCAAATGAGTATTTCTTCCGATGAGGCCGCATCAATAGCCCTGTTGTCTCTTCACTGCATTCTAAACTACACTTCATGAAAACAAAAAATCACAGATTTACTGATAGTGGTTAATTTTCTCTTAGTTCGTATCTAAAAGAGGGAGAATTGTTTCTGGCTTTGTACGGTATTTCAGGTTTTATTGTCATTTCCAGTAACTGAAAGGTCCTGGCTTGACAGAGATGGTACTTGACATGATTATTATTTTGCAAATGATAAACATCGATAAAGATATCTAAAAAATTTGCCTATAAGAAGTAAAGAAAAAGAGAAAAACCTCGTACAGGAATAATGAAATAGAATAATGGTATAGCGGTCAGTGTCTGGCATTCGTGGAGGAGGGTTACAGGAATAAAATTATTTTCAAAAAACAACAGCAACAGAGAGAGAGAGAGAGAGAGAGAGAGAGAGAGAGAGAGAGAGAGAGAGAGAGAGAGAGAGAGAGAGAGAGAGAGAGAGAGAGTATCAAAGGCAGTTCAAAGACAATCATCGAAGCAAAAGTAGATATTGCAACTTCTATAGAACTATTTCAAAACTCAGCGTTAAAAACCAACACGTTTTGGAAGGGAGACGTGACCGGGGTCAGAAAAGACACGAGAATGATAATGAAGTTTTTTTTTTTTCTTTTGGGTGCTGGGGGATGGGGGGCGGGTGGATTTCAATACTGAATGGAATAGGATGTCACCGAAAATAACGTTGTTGAAAGATGGAGAGTGAGTCCGTAGAGTGAAAATTGAATTGATTGCTATGGCGCGAGAAAGTGAACAGCTGAAAATAAACAGAGTAGACTCCAAGATTCACGTTTTGAATAAAGTATTATATGCGGGGCGGACTGAGTGGAATACTAAATTACCCATCACTTTGAACATTTTACAAAGTATGAGACATTAGATAAAGTTTGCAAAACCTTAGCAAAGACGCTCACGAAAAAAAATTGAACAATAGAAGTTAACACAATAAAACGGTCAAAAGGTTTTCGACTGTTTCACTAATTTTTGAATAGCAAATGAAAGTAATCGGAGGGTTACTTTCAAAATAACAAATTTATTGTTTCCGAAATATTATGTAATAAATTATATCATACCATAAGGCAAATATATAAAAGGACCAGCTTTCAGTGCAAGTTGGCATTGAAAATAGAAAGAGGACTAGGAATGATTAGGCAATAATGATGTAAGTGCAAATGTATTTGAAGGTAGGAAGGGCTGAATCTGTATGTGTGCGTGTGTGTATGTTTGCATATCTATCTAAATATGTAGACGTAATTTCTTTAAGTTCAAATAAACGACGAGGATATAAAAAGTTAGGAATGATGAGGCATTAAAGACATAAGTACAAATGGACAGGAATGATAACTATTAGAGAAATAATGACTGGTTGTGCTGATTGACTCTGGATTGTATCCCTATAGAATTTGATAAGGAATTGTCGCATGATTGCTATTGAATGGATATTTGCAAAGATGAAGTCCTGAAGTGAATGATGATATCCATATCTTTTGGTAACACACTGACTAAAAATGAGAAGAAATATATGTACAAAGAATAAAGTTTACGAATTTCCTTGTTAGGTACAGTACTACATTGGATTCTTCTCTCTGGTTATGGCTCATTTTTCCTTTGCCTACACATACACTGAATAGTCTGGCTTATTCTATACACATTCTCCTCTGTCCTCATACACTTGACAACACTGTGATTAGCAAAACAATTCTTCTCTCTCAAAGGGTTAACTGATGCACTGTAATTTTTCAGTGGCTACTTTCCTCTTACTGAAGTATAAGAGACTCTTTATCTATGGTAAGCAGCTTTTCTAGAAGGACACTCCAAAATCAAACCATTGTTCTCTAGTCTTGGGTAGTGTCATAGCCTCTGTACTATGGACTATTCTATCTTCTTTTCCTTCCTCTTGTTATTTAGAAGTTTTTATAGTTTATATAGAAAAGATTTATTTTATTACTATTATTCTTGAATATACCTTGTAGTTTATTTCCATATTCCCTTTCCTTACTGGGCTATTTTCCCTGCTGAAGGTCTTGGGCTTATAGCATCCTGTTTTCCAACTAGGATTGTAGCTTAGTAATGATAGTAAGAAATAGACATCTTCCCAATCTCGTCATATATTAACTGAGAAGTTGCAATACATATATTTGAATTGTGATGCAATATAACTTATCTACATATCTATCTATATGTCTATCTATCAGTCTATTTATAAACAAAGCATTCCCCTAAAACACTTCTTTTGTCATGTAGAAGAGTAGACAAAGAAAATGAGAAAATACATCGTGAACAACGTTCAAGAGGAAGGAAATTAAAAATCACTGCATTGCATTACTTACCGGAGTAGAAAAGATTTAATTGAATTGAAGATATATCATGGAAAAATTTTGTAGATATTTTTCATAATTTCAATGTTTTATACATTCGTGCTTTCGCAACAGGTGAGTTGACAAAAAATGAATGACAAAACATAAAAAAGTTATTAAAACCTTCATTGTTTTCATTTACGACTCTTTGAGGTTAATTTTCCTTTCTTATTGAAAATACGATAATTGAGAAGAGATATTTATGAATAATTCAAAAGTTCCATAAAAAGATAGTTGATTCTTTTTACATAATAATAATAATAATAATAATAATAATAATAATAATAATAATAATAATAATAATAATAATAATAATAATTAAATCACCCACAGCTGATAAATGTGAGATATGATTCTCAGGCAAAATGTACTACAATATTTATCAATACAATAGTTTGTTATTAAATAAACATTCCTTTTGTCGAAATATGAAATTAAAATTCCACCCTGGACATACATTTACAATGTTTATTCCAGTGACTTGCACAATAATATACTTTTTACATCCATGAATAAAATGCACGTAACTTGTTATATAAGTAACTTTTTATGTCAGAGTGGTCCAGGAAGTCTCTCGATTTTTGAGGAAACTGTTAGGGTTGTTATGGCCTATGCGGTAATATCCCTGACTAATGATCGCCCGACCTCACCATTCTTGTATTCTAAGGATTGGGGTTAGGGGGAGTCTATAGGTCTATCTGCTGAGTCCTCAGCAGCCATTGCCTGGGCCTCCTTGGGGGTCCTAGCTTGGGTGGAGAGGGGGCTTGGGCGCTGACCATGATAAGTATATGTGGTTAGTGTCTAGAGCATTGTTCTGCTTGATAGGGCAATGTCACTGTCCCTTGCCTCTTCCATTCATGAACGTCTTTTAAACCTTTAAGCTTGCAATGCCAGATCATCTTCGCAGAATGTATTACAGTTAGAAAACCATACCAGACCCGACCGACATTTTCACTGGAAAAAAAAATCTATCTCCTGTGGAAAATTTCCTCTCATGGTAAGAGCACAATCTTCTTTCATTGTGTATATCTTCCGGATGTCTAATTTGCAGAAGATGAAAATGAAATAAATAAATAAATAAATGATTTGATAGAAAGTTGAATCTTGGAAATCGTAATCCGACCATGACTCTTTCACTCTTGACATATTTTCTCATACTTTGATGAAGACATTTCTTTGTCTCTTTATCCATTGTAGCTTTTTTTTCCTCGATCAAGGTTATCGTTTTAACTTTACAATTTTTTTCTCTCGCCTTTTCTTCCTTGTCCATTATTTTAGTAGATAATTGTTTTGGGTAGAATAAAAAAAAATCTAAATCTCTTTACGTCAAGTTTGAATTTCCTCAAAATTTATAACAATTTGCCTCTGGCAAATAGTAAAATCTGAGGCAATAAAGAAGTTCCAAAAGATGTTCCTTTAAGGAAAATTCTATTTTCATGAGAAAATTATGATGTTTCGTTTACCTTCTGTAAATAATGACATGTGAAAATAATCAATGTCCTTATATAAGCCACTTTAGAAAGAAAGCTTTTGACTTTATGAAAAAGGTCAATGATTTTGGACGATATAATCTGCATAATGCTAAAGAAACTAGAATTGTGGTGGGTAAGGGGCCAGTGTCACGGCAAATGCTAGAACTTATTCATAAGTTTAGTCTACAGTAAATAAACAGATAAAGTTTCGGAAATATATATGTATGTATATATATATATATATATATATATATATATATATATATATATATATATATATATTTATATATATATATATATATATATATATATATATATATATATATATATATATATATATATTACTATGGAAATGTGAAACAAAATAAACATTCTATTCATACCACATAAACCCCTTCACACCACTGCATTTTGCATATGGTATTAAAGGGAATGAAAAGATTTGCACAGCGTCCTTTTAACTTTCGTGATTCATTTCTCTTTGAGCGAAAGGTGAGAAGGAAACAAGGTTGCACCGAAGAGGAAGTTAGATATTTCTTACAGATTTTTATCTGAAGGTAGATTGTTAAGATGTTCTGTTTATCTCAAAGTTCACCGTCCCCGTAACCAGATTTCAAAATCCTTGCGAGAGATTAATAAGAAATCGGACTTAGTAATCTAAGACATATTTCTCTGTTTACAATTTCTAGAATTCCCTCAAGTAACAGTCCTAGATCAAGGGTAAACGAAGCTTAGTGTCATAAACAGCATCACTACCGATTCCATCAATACACCGAATCCGGATATCTGAAAATATCCAATGGTAAGGGGACCATCCGCCACCTTTTTTTTTTTTTTTTTTTTTTTTTTTTTTTTTTTTTTTTTTTTTTTTTTTTGAGGGGGCTTGAGGAATTTTCCCAAGACCTGAAGGTAGAGACTGAAGGGAAACTGTAAGCTTATGAAATAAACGTAAACTTTATTTAATATTCACGCACAAAAATCGATAATGCGTCAGCAGGTCTTAGAGATGGTTGTCCTTTTGTGATATTGCAGCTTTGAATAAAGATCGATGCCAAATTATCAAAATCTGAATAAAAGCTACATTGAAAAAAAAATTAAACAACTTGTTGTTTTTGTCGTTGTTGTTGTTGTTGTTGGTCTTCTTCTTCTTCTTCTTCTTCTTATTCTTCTTCTAATAATAATAATAGTAATGATAATGATAATAATAATAATGAAAATAATATCATCAATAATAATAATAATAATAATAATAATAATAATAATAATAATAATAATAGTAATAATAATAATAATAATAATAATAATAATAACAATAACTAAACTGGAAAAGCTGATAATAATAATAATAATAATAATAATAATAATAATAATAATAATAATAATAATAATAATGGTGTTGGTGAATGAAGAGAGATATATAGAAAAATATTGGAATGAGAGAGAGAGAGAGAGAGAGAGAGAGAGAGAGAGAGAGAGAGAGAGAGAGAGAGAGAGAGAGAGAGAGAGAGAGCTTTCTCATGACTCTAACAACGACAGTAATGATGATAAATGAGGAATCCCCTGAAGACATTTTAGAACGTCTTCAAAATACTTTAATTCGGAATACTGTAAATGATTTACACAAACTTTATCGTAAAAATTATATCTCAACAGTGTATATTTGTATTACCTTTAATGTATTAGATGGTGATATGAGCCAAAAATGATCATAGTCATCATAGATATATGAAATTAAAAAGTGATTTTAACATAACCCCCCACAAAAACCAAACTGATAAATAGAGACGCCAAAAGTTATTCAACTTAAGAGGTAAATATTATTAAGTGATTGAATATTGATAAAAGAAAAAGGCACAACAATGTTAAAATAATCACCATTAGGGAAATGGCATGTAAATGGATTAATAAAAAAGAATATAAATCAAATTGACTTCAATCTTTAATTGGTCATAATTAGGAAAAGGTGACACTTGGGTGGATCAAGGATTCGTTTCGAGAGATCAAAAGATGACATGAAAGGTGAGAGAGTAATGGAATGGTCAGTTTTTCAAAGGACACTTTTAAAAGGACTCTCTTTCCTTCTCCTCATCTATTCAGGAGAAGAAGTTCCCAAAGGATATTATAAGATATTCTGAAGGAATGAGCGTTTTCGGTGAGAGGTAATTATCCGGAGACGATGAAGATTTTCTCCATAGAATTCACAAAAGACGCAAATTAGCAGATTAAGTTTTTTGCTATTAAATCTCCTCCACCCTGATGTGACTACTTACCTGGAAATTCACTTATAAAAGGTATAGCAACAAAGCAAAAGTCTGCAATTCAAATTAAGTCTA
Organism: Palaemon carinicauda; assembly: GCF_036898095.1. Lineage (NCBI taxonomy): Eukaryota > Metazoa > Arthropoda > Malacostraca > Decapoda > Palaemonidae > Palaemon > Palaemon carinicauda. Next base: position 34,975,441 of record NC_090730.1, read on the forward strand.
AATAAAAAATGGATGATTAAGATATATATCTTCAATGTTACGTAACTAACAAGATAACTACAATTACTCTTCCAAGTAGATGTATTTAATTTTAAGCACAAGGATCACCACTGAAATATATCTTTGGGATGGAACATTTATTTTACAGCATTACAAAACATTTACAAAAGTAGACCATTAGATCAACAGAAGGTAATCACGAGTCCTATGGAACAGGACTTTCAAATATATTTTCACCGTTGCAAAGTTTCCGTACTAACCTTTAAATAAAATCAGTAAAGACCAAAATTTTCCTCCAATTAGAACTAACTTTTTCATACGTGGTTTGGTTCTAAACTTTTGAACAACAATTTTTCTTTAAGCAACTGAACTTGGCAACAGCAGTCCAGAAGCCGTAATATCAATTCCAAACTCGATAGGTGCACTGTCCCCTGGTGGTAGTATTTGTTCTTCGACAATAAGAAGGAATGCAAATGCAGCCTACTAATAAACCTTCCTGCTCACATGGATAAGGTATTGGATTATTTAACCCATGACAGTTTGAGATCTATATCCAGGAAACATAAAGGAGGATGGTAGGCAAGGTCTATAGAATACTATATTCTATAGACCTTGATGGTAGGTAGGTAGGTATTAGATCGTCCTGTATGTAGCAGGACACGGGCTCTTCCGTTGGCAGCTCGTAAGTAAGGTAAGGATGTGAAGGTGCTAAGTTATATATGTGAAAGGGGTAAGGTTATATATGGATGATGATGGAATGGATGAGAAAGAATGAAAGCACCATGACGACCGTGGCAGGAGTCCGAAGCTCAGTAGGAGCACCGCAAAGCAGATGTTGTCTCCTGGACCCAGAGCCTCTTCGGTCCTGTATAAATTCGATTTTTTTCTATTGTAGTGGTCCCGGAAAAAAAAAAAAAAAAAAAAAAAAAAAAAAAAAAAAAAAAAAAAAAAAAGAGGATGTTGAATAATGATAGAAATATTCTGTTCGTTTTTAAGGTTAACAGGACTTGTTAGAGTATAAACTTATTCTTATAAAGATTATGAAAAATGTCAAATATTTAAGGAAAACAACTGGACATACAACTTCACATTATTAGGTGAATGGGAGGTAATAGGTAAAAGGTTATCATAAACATTTCCATCCACATACATTCTGTACTTTAGAAATATTACTGCATCTTTGATTTTCAATAAAAAAAAAAAATCATATAAATGAAATGTAAATATTTTCATGAAATTGGAAAGCTTACCGCCCCTTGATCCTCATAAAAATTCTTAAAGATTTAGCTTTAATTCGAATCGTAAGCATTCTCTCTCTCTCTCTCTCTCTCTCTCTCTCTCTCTCTCTCTCTCTCTCTCTCTCTCTCTCTTCACCACATACCCACACATACAACAAACAAACACTCATATGCAAACATGCCCCCACCCACACGTATATGAACACACCTTCAAGATACACGAACAATTTCGTTATAAAACTTGTAAAAACAGCCAAAGAATATCCAACTTGCTTTCTCCTAATTATTAATGAAAAGTTCCTGATGGGATCTTCACTTCTTCGCTCTAATGAAAAAGTTATTTTGAAAATGAGGCGGAACTTACTATTTTCGATCCAGTTTCTCTTTTCCTTTCCTTTTATTTCTTCCAAATTATGAATGAAGAAAAGAAGTTCGATGTAAAGGATGGCATTAAGTGGATCAACTCATTCTCAAAATAAACAGATAGGCCAAAAAAAAAAAAAGGGGGGGGTGGGTTTAGCATCAAATTTCTTCGAGTGAAATAAAGCGGGGAAAATAACCCAGTGAGGAAAGGAAACAAGGAAAAATGAAATATTTTAAGAAGAGTAACATTAAAATAGATATCTCCTTATCAAACTATAAAAACTTTAACAAAACAAGAGGAGGAGAAATAAGACAGAGTAGTGTGCCCAAGTGTACCGTCAAGCAAGAGAACTCTAACCCAAGACAGTGGAAGACCATGATGCAGAGGCTATAGCACTACCCAAGACTAAAGAACAGTGTTTTGATTTTGGAGTGTCCTTCGCCTAGAAGAGCTGCACTGTTAAAAATTTGCCGTAAAAAGCGGTAAAAATCCTGGATTAATGTTGCCACACATTTACCGTTTTAAA
>NC_090730.1:34982568-35005068 GCF_036898095.1 Palaemon carinicauda
AACGTATAATTTTGAGTGGGTAATCTGAGACTGTGATCGAATTTCTTGGAGATTCTCTATGGAAAAACTCACTATGAGACGTCTTTCGATTCACTGGTAAGAAGTGGAGACAGGAAAATAGCCTCAATAAAAATGTCAAATTCCATTTCTAGAATGTTCTTTTATATCTAAGTAGAGTAAGTGTGGATCTCTTCAGGTCATTTTATCTTAATTTAATTGGGATAACGAAAGCAGCTTTTCATTAGATCTCGTTTTCATATTTGATTGAAAATGCACGCACGTGCTATGTGAGATATTGAAGGAGAAAACCATCTTATGGTTTATATAAGAAATATTTATTTTGATGTTGTCATTGTTCTTAGAATATTTTATTTTTCCTTTCTTCCTTTCCTCACTGGGAATAAAATACTCAAGAACAGTAACAACAATTAAAACAAATATTTCATATATAGACTATAAAAACTTTAACGAAATAAGAGGAAGAGAAACAAGATGGTATACGCAAGTGTACCGTCAAGCAAGAAAACTCTAACCCCAAGACAGCAGAAGACCATGGTACAGAGGCTATGGCACTACCCAAGACTAAAGAACAATGGTTAGATTTTGGAGTGTCCATCTCCTAAAAGAGTTGCTTACCATAGCTGAAGAGTCCATTCTGCCATTACCAAGAGGAAAGTAGCCACTTACCAAATACATCCCAGTAGTTAACCTCTAGAGATAAGATGAATTGTTTGGTAATCTCAGTGTTGTCATGTGTATGAGGACAGAGGAGAATATGTAAATAATAAGCAAGATTATTCGATGCATGTGTGGGCGAAGGGAAAATGAACCATAATCAGAGATAATGATCGTATGTAGTACTGTCTGACCAGTCAAAGGAGCCAGTAACTATCTAGCGGTAGTATCTCAACGGGCGTCTGGTGCGCTGGACAAACCACTACCGTATATATATATATATATATATATATATATATATATATATATATATATATATATATATATATATATATATATATATATATATATATATATATATATATATATATATATATATATATATATATATATATATATACACAAACATATATATATATATATATATATATATATATATATATATATATATATATATATATATATATATATATATATATATATATATATATATATATATATATATTCAAATAAGCCATATATATTTTTGATATATTAATGTCTGGATTCTCTTAACAACCTCGGGATCACAGACCCAGGTGAAATCTCACAAAGACAAGAGCTTGGCTCCGGCCGGGAATCGAACCCTGGTCGGCAAGCTTATATAGACAGTGACTAACCCACTTGGCCACGAACAAAGATAAAAGTCAATGATAATTCTACTGTACTTATACCTGTCGAATTCAGGTATTTTGTACTTAGAATTGAAATCAACCCATCTTCACCATCGTAGCTAATTGGTAGTTTGTTACTTGGCATTCAATTAATGATAAATTTTGCACATTTTTACGTGTTTTTCATATTCAAATAAGCCATATATATTTTTGATATATTAATGTCTGGATTCTCTTAACAACCTCGGGATCACAGACCCAGGCGAAATCTCACAAAGACAAGAGCTTGGCTCCGGCCGGGAATCGAACCCTGGTCGGCAAGCTTATATAGACAGTGACTAACCCACTTGGCCACGAACAAAGATAAAAGTCAATGACAATTCTACTGTACTTATACCTGTTGAATTCAGGTATTTTGTACTTAGAATTGAAATCAACCCATCTTCACCATCGTAGCTAATTGGTAGTTTGTTACTTGGCATTCAATTAAGGATAAATTTTGCACATTTTTACGTGTTTTTCATATTCAAATAAGCCATATATATTTTTGATATATTAATGTCTGGATTCTCTTAACAACCTCGGGATCACAGACCCAGGCGAAATCTCACAAAGACAAGAGCTTGGCTCCGGCCGGGAATCGAACCCTGGTCGGCAAGCTTATATAGACAGTGACTAACCCACTTGGCCACGAACAAAGATAAAAGTCAATGACAATTCTACTGTACTTATACCTGTCGAATTCAGGTATTTTGTACTTAGAATTGAAATCAACCCATCTTCACCATCGTAGCTAATTGGTAGTTTGTTACTTGGCATTCAATTAATGATAAATTTTGCACATTTTTACGTGTTTTTCATATTCAAATAAGCCATATATATTTTTGATATATTAATGTCTGGATTCTCTTAACAACCTCGGGATCACAGACCCAGGCGAAATCTCACAAAGACAAGAGCTTGGCTCCGGCCGGGAATCGAACCCTGGTCGGCAAGCTTATATAGACAGTGACTAACCCACTTGGCCACGAACAAAGATAAAAGTCAATGACAATTCTACTGTACTTATACCTGTTGAATTCAGGTATTTTGTACTTAGAATTGAAATCAACCCATCTTCACCATCGTAGCTAATTGGTAGTTTGTTACTTGGCATTCAATTAAGGATAAATTTTGCACATTTTTACGTGTTTTTCATATTCAAATAAGCCATATATATTTTTGATATATTAATGTCTGGATTCTCTTAACAACCTCGGGATCACAGACCCAGGCGAAATCTCACAAAGACAAGAGCTTGGCTCCGGCCGGGAATCGAACCCTGGTCGGCAAGCTTATATAGACAGTGACTAACCCACTTGGCCACGAACAAAGATAAAAGTCAATGACAATTCTACTGTACTTATACCTGTCGAATTCAGGTATTTTGTACTTAGAATTGAAATCAACCCATCTTCACCATCGTAGCTAATTGGTAGTTTGTTACTTGGCATTCAATTAATGATAAATTTTGCAAATTTTTACGTGTTTTTCATATTCAAATAAGCTATAAATATTTTTGATATATTAATGTCTGGATTCTCTTAACAACCTCGGGATCACAGACCCAGGCGAAATCTTACAAAGACAAGAGCTTGGCTCCGGCCGGGAATCGAACCCTGGTCGGCAAGCTTATATAGACAGTGACTAACCCACTTGGCCACGAACAAAGATGAAAGTCAATGACAATTCTACTGTACTTAAACCTGTCGAATTCAGGTATTTTGTACTTAGAATTGAAATCAACCCATCTTCACCATCGTAGCTAATTGGTAGTTTGTTACTTGGCATTCAATTAATGATAAATTTTGCACATTTTTACGTGTTTTTCATATTCAAATAAGCCATATATATTTTTGATATATTAATGTCTGGATTCTCTTAACAACCTCGGGATCACAGACCCAGGCGAAATCTCACAAAGACAAGAGCTTGGCTCCGGCCGGGAATCGAACCCTGGTAGGCAAGCTTATATAGACAGTGACTAACCCACTTGGCCACGAACAAAGATAAAAGTCAATGACAATTCTACTGTACTTATACCTGTCGAATTCAGGTATTTTGTACTTGGAATTGAAATCAACCCATCTTCACCATCGTAGCTAATTGGTAGTTTGTTACTTGGCATTCAATTAATGATAAATTTTGCAAATTTTTACGTGTTTTACATATTCAAATAAGCCATATATATTTTTGATATATTAATGTTTGGATTCTCTTAACAACCTCGAGATCACAGACCCAGGCGAAATCTCACAAACAGTCCTCCCGTTGCAAGGATTGCAAGCAGGGTTCTTGCTCGTCTGTAGGTCTTAGATAACCTTGCAAAGAAGGCATCTAACCACCGAAACCGTACAGGGTACGGCCTTGGCGTTTGAGGGCGTAGACGACATCCATGGCAGTGACAGTCTTCCTCTTGGCATGCTCGGTGTAGGTCCAAAATTTATCATATATATATATATATATATATATATATATATATATATATATATATATATATATATATATATATATATATATATATATATATATATATACTGTATATATACACAAATATATATATATATATATATATATATATATATATATATATATATATATATATATATATATATATATATATATATATATATATACTGTATATATACACAAACATATATATATATATATATATATATATATATATATATATATATATATATATATATATATATATATACTGTATATATACACAAACATATATATATATATATATATATATATATATATATATATATATATATATATATATATATATATATATATATATATATATATAATATTTATCAAAATTTGTATTGGAATCAGCACAAGAGATCGGTGGAAAAGTTTTTAAACAAGATCAAAGAAAACAATCAGAAAACACCATTGGAAATGAGGATAAAATCCAAGAGAGATGAAATAGAGTTATCAAAAGCATCCAAAACAACAAATATATTATAAAAACACTCAGATCAAAATTGAGGAAACACTAAAGCAAGGAAGAAAAATCAAATTAATAAAAAGATGACTTGGAACAGGACGCTAGCAGATGTTTGCTTTAAAGGATGAAAATAAAAATATTATCCACAATAGAGATGGAGTGTTGAAAATTGCAGAGGATTTCTAGACAATGCTATTCAATTTTGATATAATAAATAACTCCACCTACAGAAATAATGAAATACCAGAGCCGGTACCAAACGTAACAGTAAAGTAAAGAAAGCATTAAAAGGCGTGAAAAGAGGCAAAGCAGCAGGACAAAATGGCTTAACAATTGATGTAATAATAGATGGAAGAGATTTCATACTAGCAAAATACGCTGAATTTTACACAAAATGTGAAAAAAAAACTTTATCATTGTTTTAATTCACAAAAAGGAAGACAAAAAAGACCTGAAAAATTATCGCCAACTAAGTTTACTCACAGTAACATATAAAATATTTGCAAAGATCATATTAGGCCTAATAGAAAGGGAGCAGGCACAATTTAGAAGTGAATATGCATACCTCCTTCTGGTCTGTCTCGGTCTTAATAGCAGAGGGTGACAGTCTAGTTAAAAAACTCTTTCATACCAATTGAACTTATGTAGCTATAGTTTTTCTATGATTTATTATACTGGTTTCTTTCCATAAAGCTATAGATTATGTTCGATAAGGTTAAATAGTTATGCCGAATGTTATTGGCTTTTCATTATATTCGAGTAAAATAAAAAATTCACTCCCAGTATTGGTGAATGTTATGAATTGTGTTCTTAAGTATTATTGGTTGACTTTGTTGCCATCACTATGTGAACTATAAATGGCTTTATTAACTTCAAGAAAGGATTTTACAGTTTCAAAGGTGTTACTTCACCAGCAAGTCTGCCCTTAAAATATTACTAAACTTTACACAGTAGTTAGGTGAACCTCAAGACCAAGAAATGCTTGGAAAAATGATCAAGCTTTTTACATTAGTGCATTGCCCCCCCCCCCCAAAAAAAAAAAATAAATAAATAAATAAAAATGCATCGAAATTGAATTTAAACTGATCTTAGAATATATCTAAGGAGAAGTTACCGTACGCTCCATAAATTTTAAGTGACGAAATATCAATCTTCTCAGAAAACATTAACTAAGTAGAAAGCACACTTGGAACGTTTTCCACCAGATGTTATTATCATTTGTTTTCTTTGTTTCTTTCCATAACTGATTTTCACCACTGATGTTTTCTAATAAGTGCAAATAAAACTATTTATAATTTGTGTGTTATTATCTATTCCTATTTCATCATTTTCTTTTCTTTACCATTTCCAGATTCAGTGTTCGCTTTTTTATCTTATAAACAAAATTACTTTCAAACTTCTTCCCATTTACATAATGCTTATACGCTAGAAACATTCTCGAACCGTTGATTGGTGTTTTTTTATTTTTTTTTTATTTTCATCTATTCAATAAATGTCTGTATTCTACCCGTGTCTTTTCACATCATATAATATGTTTATTTTTATTTTTTGCATTCCATACACTTTTATCGTAACCCATTTCTGCTTTCTTTGCTTTGCTCTGTCTTATACACCCGATTTTCCTCAAGCAATTCCGTGTTTATCTTCATTAAAGTCGTTGTTGGGAAGGAGAGAACTTTCCTTGTGTTTTCTCTTTTGTAATTTTAAGACTACAAACTCCTTTCGCTTATTATCCCCAGCAGTCTTAGGCAGTTTCCTCGTATGCAAGTTATCAAGAGCTTTCTTGTACATGTAGTCTCGTTTTGGCGTGTCTTGGCAGATTTCTGTGTCTTCTCCAATACAGAGAACCTTTACTATGCATACAGTATATATATATTGTAAACCTTTGGGCGTCATTGGACCTATTGTACGTCCAGTAAATACCAGATTTCCTCTCTTTTCTCTATTATTTATCATTATGGAAATAATCATTATAATAATTTTGATAACAATCATAGTTATTACAATGATTTTATGAATAAAATATAATTTTACAAAATATATAGCATTAAATATCATTGGGAAGGACATTTATCATATCATATATAAGAAATCGTAAATTCCTATTTTACGTGGTTTTTTAGCTAAGTTGAGCTCAGTGAAATGTCCAAAATAAGGGCATGGAGCGTATATATGTATTTTATATATATATATATATATATATATATATATATATATATATATATATATATATATATATATATATATATATATATATATATATGTGTGTGTGTGTGTATATATATTTATATATATATATATATATATATATATATATATATATATATATATATATATATATATATATATATATATATATATATATTCATATATATATGTATATATATAAATATATATATATATATATATATATATATATATATATATATATATATATATATATATATATATATATACATATATATATATATATATATATATATATATATATATATATATATATATATATATATATATATATATATATATATATATATATATATATCCCAAGGGATCTTTTATCTTTCAACTTTATGACTCTGGATATAGGTTTTACATTTCCATAATATTTACGTAGTACATTATTATTTGCTTTTTACTCGTCCTTATAACTTGCAATTATAGATATCATTGTAAAGAAGGAAGTTTCAATAAATGTACAAGCCCATTTGCATGAGCCATTTGTTAACATTTATAAAGCTCTCTTATATAGTGTCTTATACTTCCTATTTGAGATGTCTGTGAAATTCCAATAAACTTCTTCTCTTACCATCTATAAATTTGCATTACATGAACAATTGGATATTCTCAACTGCAAAGAAAAAAAAAAGAGATGAAGTCCTTATTATCTTTGAGTTTCATCCTATTGCATAATAAAATTCTCTCTCTCTCTCTCTCTCTCTCTCTCTCTCTCTCTCTCTCTCTCTCTCTCTCTCTCTCTCTCTCTCTCTCTCTTTTTTTTCTTCTTCTTCTTCTTCTTCTTCTTCTTCTTCTTCTTCTTCTTCTTCTTCATTTATGATGTGATCAGGGACAGATTAAAGTCTTACTTGATCCTACGTATAATAATAGCATTCTCTCCTTAAGTATGTGTTTGAAATCTACTTACATTCCTTTTATCTCCTCTCTCAAAATTCATATCCACTTAGGAAACAGAGAAATCCTACAACAGGAGTCGCAACTTTCATTCAAAATCTTTTTTAATCTTATACATACTAATTAGGGTTTGTTCCATTACTCGGTATAGCTTTAGCTTAATATGCCATAACTAAAAGATATAATTATTGAATGTTTTCAGCTCAACAGTTTATACATTGCAACTATTAAAGAAAATATTAATCTTTTTTTATCTGTTTTAAAATGCCTGAACCTCGCTCCTACGCTTGGATGGATTAAGTATGAAAATGCCGCATCCCTCGAGAACTTGACTTTGGAAGATTTATGGAAACCATTTCCAGCCATATCAGCAACATCCTTCCGGCTCTAATCCACGAGATAGATACAGATAAAACAGGGGCAGGATAATGAAAGAGACTATCATATCCTCGACGAATAAATAGGGTCTTAAGAGAATGCGCTTTTTTTATTTTTTTTATTTTAAGCATGGTGTCAGAAATGGCTCCCACCATTCCTGTACTTGAATTGCAAAAGAAAAACCATTGGATCCTTTTTTTTTAGAGACTTCTAATAGAAGCACAATTTTTAGGTCTACTTTTACTGAATTACCTCGGGAATATTGGAAAATTTTGTTTAACTAAAAATATTGCAGTTTTGATCTTCATCTTATTGCGAACGAGATTGCATTCATTAGGGATTTTAAGTGTTTCCTTGGCTTTGTACAGTAAGGCTTAATTCCATAGAATCTAAAAAGTGGAGGGATTCTTCAGGTACAGAAGTTGAACGTCCTGCAGGGGTAAGGGGGACCACTAATATTCCATTTAGTGAGCATTGTCACTTTTCATTTAAGGACTGTGTTGTAACGTCATGCTGTAAGAAACATTTTAAAAGGTTTAAAGACATTCTATGAATGGTGGAGGCAAGGGACAGTGACATTACCTTAGTTTGTAGGATAAGGCCTTAGGGACTGATCATACATACATATGATCAGCACCTAAGCCCTCTCACCACTCGTGATAGGACCAGGGAGTCCCACGCAATGGTTGTTGATGATTCAGCAAGTAGACCTCTAGGTTCCAACAACCAGCCCCATCCTTCCTTAAATCACAAAGATGGTGAGGTTACAAACACGACAAGAAACTATCGAGTTTGAGCGTGACTCGAACCCCAATCCTGTAGAACGTTAATCAGGGACGTCACCAATAGGTCACCACAACACTATGATTAAATTCTATTGTATATAAGATCAGTCTTTTTTATTCTATAGTAAAGAAGCTTTGTTTGAGGATGTGTTTCCTATAACGTTCTCGTGTGAATTTGTGTTATATTTCTTTGAATAACATCAAACTCGACATTCCGCGAAATTGTTTGTGTTATGGAAATTAATTCATCCCAGCAAAAATTTTTTATCAGGGAAATGTCCTATGAAATAGCTTGAAGTTCTTGTGCCCGTACTTAGAAATACAAATTTTCTGTTCTTTGTACGAATGTGTTTATGAAAGAAGTTCTATTAACACAGGAATTTAACTCTTCAAATATCTAGCCTATCTGGATCATTGTCACTCTACGAGCTATTCATATTTCCATTACAACGCCACTGAAGATGAAAGATAATAATTATATAATTCGACAGAAAATTGACATTTGAAGAGTCCATGGATTCTATTACTGTTCCTTATTTACTTTGTTTGGTTTCTTTTAAGAAACTTTTCCTTTCTTTATCTCATTCCCTCTCGTTTATATGTTTTTTTAATACTTCCACGTCCAATGCTTCTATGTTGATTTTTGTCTTCTCATGTGGAATACTTTTCTACTCTTTACCATCAATTCGCTATTCCTTGTTCCAATGTTTTTTTCAGTCTTTCTCTCTAATAAATTTCTAGCCATTCCCCTGTTCGAATTTCTCTCTGTTTATTTATTAGCCACTCCAGGAGACTTCTTTTCATTACTTCTGGATTTAGCTTCTCATTCTTTCTATCCGCTAACCCCTAAGACTCCTCCCCTTAAAGACTTTGCATCACTAGCTTCTCTTCCAAGACCTCATCGCTGGTTTCTCACAGAATGGGGCGGGAGCAAAAGGCTTCATACCTTCAAGCTTCCGAGTCGGGGATTCATAGTCCACTGCAACTTTAATTCCTCCAAACTCCCAAATTCTGGGTCATATTATCTTAGTTTGTGATTTCATTATAATTGTTCATTCGTTTATGATATTCATATAACAATCTATTGGTTTTATTCAGTTGCTTCTTTATTAAGTGATTACGTCTTCAATATTCTCAACATTTATTTTTGTGTAAAAATGCTTTAAGATAATTTCGTAATGTAATTTTTGCAACGAAAAGAATATTACAATCACTTTGCATTTTCACTTTAACCTACTGGTATAAAACATATATAATAATTTCTCGAACGTTGGAAATGTTACACTTTCTCGTCCACTTTCATGGTCCTTATTCCAAGTCACTGTAACTATATTTCAAAAATACTTCCTGGAGATGTTTTACCCTTCAGAATAACTAACTACATTAGTTTATCCTGCAGAGAAGTATCCATCACTCCCTCGCATCAAAAACATTCATCGGTTTCCCCAAAGCTTTTTATTTAGTAGCTTCTTCGACTGTTTAAGTTTGCCTACGCATGTATTAGTTTGCTTGAATTTTGGGACAATCTTGCTCGGAACTGCTTGTATATAAACTCGTTATCTGTTCAACAAAGGTCATTTTAGGGGTCACCAATGAGAGAGGTGGTAGTTAACAGAGAGGCAAGAACAACCACCCGTAGCGACCTTTATTCAATAGATAACGAGTTTATATACAAGCAGTTCCGATGAAGAATGTCACAAAAATTCAAAACTAACTAACACCTGCGAAGGCTAGCTTACACAGGTTCTGTTATCAGTGCAGGGAAGAGCGATAGATAAAAAATGACAGTAACATTACAATGTACAAGCGTGTATGAAACATGTGTGGTACAATTACTTTATACGCTCTGCCGGTGATGATTCCTCTCTTCAATAGACATCCAAATTTTGCTCTGGTATTGATTAATTAGTGTTGTATTGTTTATAAATTGTCAATGTTACTACAGCATTATCTGTTTACAAATTTGTATATTATTATGTCCATTACGATTATAGTTATTTTCTATTTACATTTCATTCTTCAAGTGTTGATTTTATTGAAACCCAAATCCTGTGATATCCTTGCTGAGAAAAAATGTCAGTTAAGAAAATTATAGATCGTTCACTTGCAATTGAAAATTGAACATAAAAACAATATAACAAAAAGAAATATTAACGATATAAACTGTTTTTCATAAGTTGGAGAAAAATATTTGGTTCTGTTACAAAAATAATTGTCTATTTTTTTTACAATTAGCGAATCAGATAAGAGTTTTGTTTTATTATTACAGGATTTTATTTACCAAAATGATTCTTGATAAATAAGTCTATATATTCTACAGTGCGTCGCTTTTACACGTCGGTTTCTAATCTTTTCTCCAAACTACAGAAATTTGTAGAAACTTGAAATGTGAATATTATAATTCTGGTATATGAATAAAAAGAAGTTTAAGAGATAACAATGAATCTATTTTTTTAATGTATTAGGATAAATGAATTTTTTAATCCGGGGAGAGAGAGAGAGAGAGAGAGAGAGAGAGAGAGAGAGAGAGAGAGAGAGAGAGAGAGAGAGAGAGAGTCGAAAGCTTTTAAAAGTGGTTCCAAAAATAATTCAGTTGAGATTTGTTTTCATTGCAGTTGGTATGTTTAAAATAGTTACAGCGATATGCAACGAAGATAAAATGTTCAACGACTATTTTTCTTTATCTTAAATGAAATATTTATTCGATGGAACATCATCAATCAAAAAACCTCATTGGTCAAAGGACTTTTATTTTAACTACTGACCCAATATATAGTTTTATTATCCAGTCTCAAAATCGGAGTTTGAACTCATTGTGACATTGAGTTCCATGAAAGACAACTGCGGCGGGCCAAGAGTAGGTTGTGACTCAAAAGGCCAAATGAAAGCAACTGAATGAGTTTATTACAGAACATGAGAAGGTCACAAAATCCAACAGGCTATTTCATGTCCAACCCGCAACCGGTTCTGTTAACAGTTAACAAAAGAAAAGCAGACAGGTTGATGCACGTTGCTGTCAGTGCGAGAGAGAGTGAAAATACCAATGATAATATATACAAAAGAGAGAAATGTCGTTACTAGGTACAATCATGTGACATACGAGTGGTGCATGGCTCCCCCCTAGAAATGACATACTGTATATGTTAAATAGGGTGCCCTAATGTAGAGAGGCGAACTGTATGCGGGTCATCTGGCAGGATATAAGCAGGTTTTAGACGATCAATGGAGACTCAGTCTTCTTTGCCACGAATGTTTAGTAGGAAAGCTTTCGGATGCGTCGGATCACAAGGAAAGGGCCCGTGTAAGGGGGCGTTACCGGTGGCTTGCTAGTGTCGTTGCGTAGGAAGACGTGCATTGCAGAGTGCAAGTCTGTCGGTATGTGATGCTTTGCTGGGAGCTTGTAAGTCTGGCGGCATGGAGTAAATTTTCCCACGATGTGACGTATGTGCTGGAGATCGTCGGAGGAGGTTACAGAAGGAAAAAATTCGGCAGGGACGACCAACGAGTCGCCATACAACATTTCTGCTGCCGAGACGTCCAGGGCGTCCTTAGGAGTGGTGCTTGGTCCGAGGAGAACCCAGGGAAGCTGAGTAAACCAGTCGGAGTCCTTGCAACAGGACATCAAAGCTGCTTCATGGCTGCAATGAAAACGTTCAACCATTCCATTGGCAGCGGGGATGTAGGCAGTTGTCCGATATATGGTGATGCCCAGGAGATTCGCTAGTGATGTCCACAATTGAGAGGTGAAAGTGGTACCCCTGTCAGAAGTAATATGCTTAGGGATACCAAATCTTGCAATCCATCGTGAGAGTAAGGAGGATGTACATGAGGCGGACGTTGCAGTTTCCATGGGAATGGCTTTAGGCCAACAATGGAGCGGGCGATGATAGTAAACAGGTAACGATAACCTTGTGATGTGGGTAGGGGGCCTACAACGTCGACGTGAATGTGGGTGAAACGACGCTGAGGTTAAGGAAAGGTGTCCACTCCTGAATCCGTGTGTCGATGTACTTTGGAAGTAGAGGCGCGAACCCAATCCTTAGTATCCTTAGAAAAGCCGTGCCAAATGAATTTCGTCTTCAGCAGCTGTGTAGTAGAACGGCACGAGGGATGTGAAAGGCCATAAATTAAATCAAACACCTGTCAGTGCATGGGAGCAGGAATCCAAGGTTGCGGTCTACCAGTACTGACGTCCCAGAGAGCGTGGTGTTGGAGTTGACAAAGGGGACGTCTTCCCAACGGAGGGATGTGCAGGATGTCCTACATGCTTGATACTCTGGATCCTGTCGTTGGGCTTCAGCCAAGGAATTGGCATCCAATCCAAGTTGAACGGCAGCCAACGTGTCTCTTGACAGGGCAACGGGATTAATTTTCCCAGGGACGTGTTGAAGGGTGCAATTGTATTCAGCCATGGCGGGGAGATGTGGGCATTGACGGGCGGACCAGGCCATCAGACTGTCAAGTAATGGCGTGCACCAGAGGCATGTGGTCTGTGGTAATGATGAGGGGCGTTCCTTCTAAAAGATGGCAAAAGTGACGAACAGCCAATTCGCAATCGAATGTAGAATAAACCGACTCTGCCTTCGACACTTTTCTGCTGAAAAAGGCCAATGGGCGGGGCGAGCCGTTGACCACTTGTTCGAGTACTCCACTAATAGCGACGTTGCTGGCATCGGTAGAGAGAGGGAGAGGGGCATGTGTGGCAGGTAAAGTGAGAGTAGTAGCTGTTGATAGGGCATTCTTTGTGTTACAGAAGGCCACTTCTTGGAGGGGACTCCACATCAGGTCTTTTGGCTTGCCCTTGAGGGAGGCATAGAGTAGAGCAAGAGTGACGTCAATAGCTAGCAGAAAACGGTGACAATAGTTGATCATGCCCGAGAATTTCTGCAGTACTTTGACGGTTGAGGGCGTGGGGAAGTTCTGAACGGCTTCTAACTTCTCAGGGAGGAGATGGACTCCTTCAGGAGTGATGCGGTGCCTTAAGAACGACACTTCGATGTAGCCGAAGGTACACTTGTCGTACCGGACTACAAGGCCGTTTTGTTGCAGGCAGTTCAGCACAATACGCAGGTGACGGAGGTGTTCCTCTTTAGAGGAATAGATCACAAGTATGTCATCCACGTAACATACACAGAAGGGGAGATCCCTTAAGATGCTATCCATGAGACGTTGAAAAGTGGCCCCAGTATTATGAAGGCCAAAACAGGAGTAATTGAAGGTGTATGTACCAAACGGAGTGGTGATGCCAGTCCTGGGGATGTCTTCTGGGTTCATAGGGACCTGATAATACCCCTTCAGGAGGTCGAGCGTGGAGAAAACCTTCGCTTTGTGCAGGTAGGAGGTCACGTCGGTGATGTTTGAGAGGGGGTAGTGATCCGGTTCTGTAATCCCCACACAGACGGAGGGAGCCGTCTTTCTTCAGACCGATGTGTAAGGGTGAAGACCATGGGCTGAAGGCCTTTTGGCAAAGGCCCATTCTTCCATTTCGGCAAACGTCTGTTTGGCGGCTGCCAATTGATCCAGTGCCAGATGTCTGAATTTCACGAAGACTGGGAGTCCTGTCGTCTTGATATGGTAATAAATACTGTGGTTGGCAGGAGCCGTGGGCATTTGGTGAAGTTCTGGACGTAAAACTTCCGGGTACGACATGAGGAGGTAGGCGTAGGCATCCGTGGGTGCGCTGATGTGGAGAGCGAGGTTGAAGGGGCTGGGTTGAAGACATGTCAGCAAGTCTGAGTTTGCATTGACCAATCATCGGTGGGCGACATCAACCAAAAGGTGGAAATGAGAGAGGAAATCCGCACAGAGGATTGGGAAGGTAACGTCAGCAACAAGAAACTACCAATTAAATTTACTGTTTCCAAATGATAATGTGAGGTTCTCGTAACAGTAAGTGGGTATTACAGGTCCATTGGCCGCTACCAGGCAGACGTTGGCAGAGTTAGACAGATTACCTCGTGTCCTGAAGAGTTCCCTTGGCAAAAGAGAACGAAAAGCAACCGTTTCTACCAAATATCGCACGCCCGTTCCTGCATCATGTAAAAAGAAATATTAGAAAAACGGGAGGCCACCGCCACGAGCAATGGCCTACTTACACGTGGTTTGGCCACTGACAATCCTTGGCACATTTCTTCGCGGCAGCTACGAATCTGGAGTGGTAGTAGCAAAACTGCAGCCGATGGGCGGCAGTAAGTGGCTGGAGAAGCCATGGGTTGGGGTGCGAGTGAGTGGTGGGTGATTGGTGACTTTGTCGCTGCTCCGGCACATCACGGGGTAGATGTGTGTCCTATAGCATTCACGTCAGCTTGGGTTGATGTTGAATAGATGACCTCTTCATTAGGAGTGGAGGCGTTGATGGAGGTCTTGAAGGTCGTGAAGTGGCTGTCCATAAGGGTGTCGGCTTTGGTCATCAAGTCCTTTATGGGTAAACTATCGACATCGGGTATTGCAGCATGCAGAGGTTCGGGTAAATGGCATACCCAAGGGGCACAAAGTAGGGTTACCTCATGAAGAGAGCCGTCTGCGGCAGGTTGCACACAAGCAATACTGGTCATTTCCTTGAGGGTGAGCGAAGCTCTTTGGTCCCCCAATGGTTGTTGAGATAGGTGAAAAAACTTTGCTATACGGGCAGCCGGCGACTGTGAGTACTGCTGCAGAAGGTATATTTTGAAGGCATCATACACTATTGGGGTGTCTCCTTGTTCACATAGTCAGTCAGAGATTTCCAGGAAGGTGTCCTTGGGTATCGCCGCGAGAACATAATCTGCTTTGGTGGTTGAGTAAGGCACGCCCTTGCTGCGGAACTGGACTTCTGCACGCTGAAACCAAGCAAACGCCTCTCCGCTGGCGAACGACGAAAGTTTGAAGAGGGTAGTGCCATCTTCCGTGGAGTCTGCCATAGTACCAGTGAGGGAGAAGGAGGCGGGAGGAGCGAGTCGACTTCTGGGGTCACCAATGTGACAGGCCAAGAGTATGTTGTGACTCAAAAGGCGAGATGAAAGCAACTGAGTGAGGTCATTACAGAACATCCAGTTTATATACAATCAGAGTCCTGGTAAGGTCACAAAAAACAGCAGGCTATTTCTGTTAACAGTTAACAAAAGAAAAGCAAAGAGGTTGATGCATGTTGCTGACAGTGCGAGGGGAGAGTGAAAATACAGAGAATAATATATACAAAAAAGTTAAATGTCATTACTATGTACGATCGTGTGACACACGAGTGGTACACAACAATTCTCCATCGCTCCAATGGTTTTAAGGCTCGAAATATTCGTGTATATGTGAAATATAATATTGCCTGAAACTTGAAACCAGAAATTACATTCCTCTTCTCACTAATTTACAGTTTAGTGGATTGGATTTAGCTTGATATTAGTTTGAAGTATCTAACATTGATACAGACCTATTAAGATTCATATCATATTTACCATTTAATTATATCGTTATTTAGAGTACGTGTGAAACATTTTTATTCCTGTTTAAACAAATTTGAATAAGGAATTGTCAGTGAAGTAGTATTCTCGGCCTCCTCTGAGTCTTGAACTGCTACATGTTCTGCATATGATGTAAAGCTTTAAGAAAATACTACCTATTAAAAAAAAAAGTCTCTTTTATTCCTTGGTAAAGATGGAGTCAAGTAGCTTTAGCTTAAATGAAATAACAAAATTGCAGTGGCGTCTTGCACTTCGTAAGAATGGAGGGAAATACTAAAGGTTTGATATATTATTTTGACATTTGATTTAGCTTGGGTTTTTCAGTTCAAGTCAATGTGTGACTGAGAGGATACTCGCATTTGGAATGTTTTCCTTTTATAGCCAAAAGACAAACAACGTGCTTATCGATTGTCGTTGTATCACCGAGAAGTCATGAGAAAAGAAGCGGACTATTTGTTACAAAACGTAATAGCTAAACCAAGCTATCATTAATATTATTATTACTATTATTATTATTGATAATAATAATAATAATAATAATAATAATAATAATAATAATAATAATAATAATAATAATAATAATAATAATAATAATAATGATGATGATAATAATAATAATAATAACAATAATTGTTATTATTAGCCGCCATTGACACTGGGAATTTATTTACTTTCTTTTCTTAAATGAAAAAACCATATATTTTCCCTAGAAAAATGTATTTCCATTAAGAGAAGTAAACACATAAACAAAACTGGAAACCTTAGTTTTGAGCGCCTTTATCGTAGGCATAATAACTTCAGGGCATTCGAACTCTTCATAAAGGGGACTTGATATAACATTATTGAAACTTTAGTATTACAAATTCCTCTTATTTCCCAAAGGTAATGCTTTCACCGTTCAAGAAATAGTTTTGACAAAAAATTCCATTTAACACAAACATGTAGGACAAAGGAGCCTTGCGGAAATGGAAAAATAATTTGACAATGAAAGGAACTGAGAGATGCAAAAAGAAAAAGAAGGAATCTATCTTTATCAATTTTCACCAATTTTACACCATACTGTATGCCGCCAAAAGAGACTTTAACTCCTGTGATATAGAATTGAGATCGCTCTCTGCCAAGAAATCTTCCCGGAAGACTAAGATTGACGGAGGGTTTGTCACCCCTTGGTCTCCTGGTATTGAACGTGGTTGAAGAATGGTCTCCTCAAAATAAAGATCGTAGCTCAGCTTTCTGACATGTCAAAAAAAAAATTAGCCTCGCTGCAGGAATTTTTATCGTACTTGGTGAAATGACCACTGAAAGCGAGATAATCCAGGCCCCGTTCTATTTCTTTTTTCGTGTTTGGTGCTCCTGGCTAGTACGGTGGTAACTTGTTCGCCTAGCATTCACATGGCAGCTATTTACCAGGGAGGCCACTGCGGTGCTTGGGCATCACAGAGGCAGGGCTTGCCTGGCCGAAGTTCTGGTGAGCCTTTATTCTGATAAAACTCAAACCGAAACCAGACACATTTACCTTTAAGAAACTTTTATTGAAAAAATGAATGTGCTTATATGTGTGTCTGTGAGAGAGAGAGAGAGAGAGAGAGAGAGAGAGAGAGAGAGAGAGAGAGAGAGAGAGAGAGAGAGAGAGAGAGAGAGAATTTTTATGATTACTGAACAAGAAAAGAATTAGATCGTGGTACCAAAATATGGCTGAAATGTCATGCCTTTTTTATGGACAAAATTTATGATCCCATTCTTTTCTGATTTGAAATTATAGATAACTTGAGTTGAAGCGCCAGAGGGTTACAGACGCTTCATATTATGCCGTAGGTGTTTATAAACGACCATACACTGTAATGCGATTGCCTTTTTTATCTCTCGCTCTCTCTACCACAATGATGATAGAAAAAACTATTTAACCTTTCCATTGCATTTTTCACATAATTAGAATATTTGTGTTATTGTTGCCCTCAACTGTTTGTATATAACCTCGTCATCTTATTGAATAAAGTTACTTATATTGACCTCGCGACATAAATGAATCTTGATAATACCTGTAACAATAGTTGAGAATCCAATTTTATGATTTTCATAAAAGGAAGATTTCCTTTTTTTTCTGAAATCCAGCATTTCAAAAAGTTTTTGTTTCTTCTGTTCCAGGTTTGTTTATCCATGTCTTTAACAATATTTTTTTCAGCCCCATAAGAAAAACTCATCAGATTAACCCGTGAACCAAATGCTACAAAAAACGGAAGTGTCTGATAATAGAAGGGACTGTCACATCAAAGAAGATTAACCAGGTCATTACGGGATCGTGGAAGCGTTTTTGACGGTTCCAAGCATTGAACCTTAAATTAACATTATCTTTCCTTATAATAGAGTTGTCAAGTCAAAAGTAAATAAAGAACTTTGATTTCTAAAAGAGTTCTTTGACAACTGATATTTTTTTTTTTATTTTTAACTTCCATTTCGATGAAAACCAGACTTCAGCATAAAATTATTGACTCATGGCATCAAAGGCTGTGTTTTTTCAAGCTTGGTGCGTTTCATTATACAACGCCTATTTTGGCGTCAATCCATGAACTCTATTTTAAGGAAGAGCATATGTCATCATCATCTCTCACATGATACGAATATTTACTCTTTCTCTAAAATAAAAAAAATCATTCTTGTTTCATATCATCTATTAGTAATTCCTTCTTTATTGTGATTATCGTCAAATTTGGGGGAATATTTCTCTTCCAAAACCGTCTCTAATCTTAAGAATAATTATTTTTACGCTTATCATCGCGAAGAGTATTAGGCAATTTATCCCACGCAAGTCATCAGGTCCTCTCTTATTTATAGCTCTTATAAAGCTGATTGCTCACCAATTTGTTCCATGGGTATTTTTATTCTACACGCAGGCACAATCAAACTTATATATATATATATATATATATATATATATATATATATATATATATATATATATATATATATATATATATATATATATATATATATGTGTGTGTGTGTGTGTGTGTGTGTGTGTGTGTGTGTGTATATATATATATATATATATATATATATATATATATATATATATATATATATATATATATATATATATATATATATATATATATATATATATTCGAAATTTAGTCTTAGTATCTTTGTGTGCCTTTTGCAAGACTTCTTTCACATCTCAAGATAAATAGAAATCCTGCAACACACTTCAAGAAAAACTTTTCAGGTAAATTTCCAACCCAACAGAGGACATCTTCAAATATAAATATTTGTCAACATCTACTAGGATTGGAGAAGATCAATGTCTTTTTAATTAAAATTTTTTGACAATATTTCCTACTCAGAAATAGATAATTATATTGCGGATTGAGAGCTCTTATAAGGAGATACATCAAAGGACCAAATATAGTTTCTTCAAAAAGTTTTTTTTTTTTTTTATGTATCGACATCATTTCTCAACTTTTAATAAGAAGTATTTCAGTAAAATAGAAAACCACGATAAGTTCAGTCAGAACTGATGGTTTATGGAGCAAATTGAGAAACTTTTACTAGTTGGGTCTGAGAGCGTAATGAAAGTCCTTGAATGAAAGTTGCTATTTCTTCCATAAAACCTTTCTTAGTCCTAACGGGAGGTAACTATATGAGAGAGAGAGAGAGAGAGAGAGAGAGAGAGAGAGAGAGAGAGAGAGAGAGAGAGAGAGAGAGAGAGAGAGAGAGAGATAGGGGAGCTCTGTAGAAAATATGGATCTATATCTAACAGTTCATTTTTACAATTTATGAGTAGGGCCTACATAACTTCTGTTATTAGTGCGCTTTTTAAATCCTAGCTAAAAAAATATCAAGTACCAGTAAAAAAAAGACAGAAAGTCTCCAAATCCAGAATACGAATGAAACTAATAGATTTAAATTCATATAAAGTCAGGAGAAGACTAGGATTTAGCTCAATGCATCAAAGACTGTTAATTTGGAAATAGTGAAGAGGCATCGGATTAGAGCGAGAAAGTAATGTGTATGTATGAGGTGATGATCATAAAATGGAGTACATCGCATACTACTTAAGACCCATTTCTTATTTTGGTGGCTGATTGATATTCATAGATCTAACAATGAGTACAAACGATACCACAGGGAAACCATATACAGTGCACACAGAAAGTAAGATTATAAATACGATTAATGTTTAGACTTTATTAAGTTATTGCAAATCAACAGACATTTCAATCTAGAAGGACTGGCTGCATCACATAACAGTCATAACTCCTGGTTTCATCAGGTCCCTTCCACCATATCCACGTAACAACTGTCTAAAACATAGAGTTGGTTTTCTGTATTCTACTAGCATCCACAAAACTATCCTCTGGGTCAAAGAAGAGGTGAATTTCTCTAAGTGTTGATGCATTTTATCTTTATAGCTCATGTACATGGAATTTTGTATCAACGGTTGTTAGTAAACACAATAGCAATCAAGACTGTGAAGAGAAAAACTATACAAGTTACTTCTCACCACTCAAGCCTTTCTTTAGTTAATAAGACTTAAATTTAGCCTCAAGAAGTGAAGAGCTAATTCATAAAACAACAAATAAAACTGGAATATTGTTTTATTGATAATATCGAAAATTTTCGAGACAAAAACATTAAAAAGCTGCAGTTGTGGAATGAGTTGATTTATAGCTTTGAAAAAGGGTAAACTAGAGGGCGTTGTACTCTAAACACTCTAACATAACTTCTGTAACCTCTATAGTTTTTTTTTCGTGTCTTTTATTCTAAACACTCTAATATAACTTCTGTAACCTCTATAGTCTTCTTTCATGTCTTTTATTCTAAACAGTCTAACATAACTTCTGTAACCTCTATAGTTTTCTTTAATGTTTTTTATGCTAAACACTCTAACATAACTTCTATAACCTCTATAGTTTTCTTTCATGTCTTTTATTCTAAACACTCTAACATAACTTCTGTAGCCTCTATAGTTTTCTTTCATGTCTTTTATTCTAAACACTCTAACATAACTTCTGTAACCTCTATAGTTTTCTTTCATGTCTTTTATTCTAAACACTCTAACATAACTTTTAAAGCCTGTATAGTTTTCTTTAATGTCTTTTATTTCAATTCTTTTAACATTACTGGTGTGACTGTACAGTAGTTGGAAGTAATCAAAACAAACAATAGGGATATCTCAGAGAGAGAGAGAGAGAGAGAGAGAGAGAGAGAGAGAGAGAGAGAGAGAGAGAGAGAGAGAGAGAGAGAGAGAGAGAGAGAGAGAGTGACCTAATTACATTCCCTCTTATCTTGCCAGTCTATTCCAGAATCATATCAACATTTTTTTTCTCATTTGAATTTTAAATGAAGGACTGGAAGATATATAAATCACTATATGTTTATCTATTCAGAATTGCATATGAAGCATGAAAATTTTCTACCTATAGGATACATAGATCCAAAGGAATAAGTAAGAATTCACATAAGAGAGGAGTACAGTATGCTTCACCTCTCTCTACCTACCAATATGTAGCCAAAGAAACACTTGAAGGGTATTTTATGTCATTGAGTCTGAACCTCACTCGGAGTCACTCGGAGCAGATCCCAATATATAAATGGAGAAACTGTGATGAAGGAAGAGGAATGGGAAAGTGAAAATCTGTCTGAATGTGAGATACTCGTTCTATTTCGATTTCAAAATCCCTTTTACAAGAGTGGAGTAAAAGTGGATCATTTCAGGGTTTTTTTTTTCATTTATGATAAGGTTCAAAGATCTTTTACTTGGGTATAACCATTTGTTTGTACATGTGTTTACAAAATTAAACAATAAAATAAGTGATGTCCTAATCTCAAGTATTTAATAAAGTGTAAGTCTCTCTCTCTCTCTCTCTCTCTCTCTCTCTCTCTCTCTCCTCTCTCTCTCTCTCTCTCTCTCACTCTCTCTCTCTCTTTATATATATATATATATATATATATATATATATATATATATATATATATATATATATATATATATATATATATATATATATATATATATATATATATATATATATATATATATATATTGTGATATCCCCATATGTTGTACATAAGCTAACATATCTGATTTGTCTAATGTTTATTTTTTCCATTTTCTTTGTAAATACATCACCTTATTTCAGCGCCATCTTCATTCCATTCTTCTCATTATCTTTTGTTTACACTCACCTTCCTGCTGTAAATCATCCCTGTTTTCTTACCTTATATGTTATAAGGTAACCCCAAATTTATTGATTTTGTTAGAATACATTATTCTCACCACGAGATTCACCTACCTTACTCACCCATTCACTTTGCATTGCTTATTATTGTTGCTTTGAAGTGCTTTTTCATTATTTTATTTAACGTAAGATTAAAGTTTTGTTTATAACATAGTTTATTGTTCCTGTCCTCCAATTATCCTGCTATTGGTGCTTCGATCGTCT
>NC_090730.1:35010068-35012568 GCF_036898095.1 Palaemon carinicauda
ACCTCCTATTATTTTTCTATGAAATTGCCTGTTTTATGCCAACGCCTAATTTATTGACAAAAACCATCGTATATAAATATTAAATTGTCACCCCAACCTTATGTAGCATATTTGAGGACTATAAATGCCTCTGTTGTCTCCAGATTAAGTTAGTTGTCTGGCAAATGTCTTCGTATCAATTCCTCTTCCCCTCCCATCACAATTCAACTATAATTCATCAAAGTATGATTTATCACAAATGATTTCATGGGATTTTTTTTTTTTTTTCGTATTTATTCATTAATGTTTTTATGATATTTTCCATTGTCCTTTCATTTGTCGAATAATGAAATAAAGAAACGTAGTATTATTTTGTCCATTACTTATTGGTAAATACTGAAAGCCTATTAATCACATAGTGTTTCTAAAACATTTCAATTTAGACACTTTTAGATATGAGGATAGAAATAGGACCTATTGGAATAGTGGTATAGTACATTGACATAATCTCTTTTTTTTTGTTTGTCGTGTAACCATACTTCTCTTATTCAGTAAAACAAAACTCAAAACACAAAACGTTAATATTCTACTGATTAATCTGTGATACACTTTCCATTTCTCTTCCCTAACATTTTCTTCCTATCCTTCTTTTCCCTTTTTCTCCTTCATTTCGTGAACAAAGCAAGACAGAACAGACTTCTCTACACATTTTTCCCTCACCATTCCTAACTGTGAATCATTGACTCTACGTAAATTATCTCCCTATTTCAATTCTCCCGGTGTTGTTAAGAGTTTACATTCATTTTTCAAGTTCCGCGTTTTCTGTGAAATGCCATTAATTTTCCTCGCATTACTTTCTTCCATATCTCTCTACTGCATGTTAGGCTTTTTTAAGATCTATCTATAGATTATGAAACTTTTATTCTTAATTCCCATTATACTTTTAGTCCCAAGTTGCCATTGTTATGAAGTGTTTCTTCGTCTTTTAATTTCTATTGCAACTTCAATTTGTAGTCTCAATCTTATTCAATCTTCTCGAATTAAAATGGTTTACATTTAAAAGTCGATACCATTACTTTAATACTCACTAGCTTTGTTTTTTCTGTTAATAAACAGTTGTATTTTAGTTTTCTATCCTTTTCACGCAATTACTTCTATGCATGATTTTCTTCACATTAAATTCATTTAAATTCATTTCCTGCTTATTATTTTTATTCATTTACAGGGGAATAGATATAATTAAAAATCAAGCCTTATATGTTTTTTTAGAAGTTTCCATAGTTTGTTTATCTTTTACGTGTTTAATGTATTTGGTAAACCTAAGTGAACTCGCCTACTAAACTTATCTATTAAACTTGGTTTCTCAAATCTTATTCATTCGTTTGCGCTTATATGCTATTAGCTTAAAAAGTTCCTTTCCTAATGAGTTTTATAAATACAAGGTCTACACAATATCCTTTTGTTTCTTGCCTGTAGAGAAAGTGATGGCAGAGTAATATAATCTCGCCTCAAAATATAACTTGTCTTAGAAAGGGTAATCTCATGCAAATACAATTTGGAAATTCTCCTAGGAGTCTCTTCATCTCCAGACATTTCAACTTTTGCCAAGGGAACTTGATATAAGTTTAAAGAAAGAAAGTTTAGAATCCAAACTGAGATATACATCTGCGAGAACATTACTTTGTCGCTTAAGGAATTTCTTTGTAATGATCATAAATTTCTAGATGTTTATGTTAAGAAGTTGAACTTTTAAAGATCCAGTTGATACCAGAAGACAATACAAATTATCATAAACGAAAATAGATTAGGCTGAAGAAAACTCTAAAGTACTGAAGGTAAAGAAAGGATTATGTAAAAACTTGATTTAATCAAAACTTTTGAATTGACATCAAAAGATTAGAAAAATATTTGAATAGATGGAAACTTCCAGATGAACTCAATTTTAGGCAGAGATATAAAAATTGACTATTTTATGTGTAGCATTTATAATAATTCGGATATTCATATGGCTCAAATTTGTTTACCTTTATGTAATTTTTTCTACATATGAACTCTTGTTAAATGCATAAGTGTTAAGTGTTTTCAAAGCATTTCAATTCCAAGGGTTTAAAAACGCTCAAAATAAAATCAAAAGAGACCAAACTTACTTATTCAGAAAGAAGAGTGCAGACACATGTCCTTTCTGTTCATGTCACCTCTGGCATGATGTTCGTGTTTCTCATATTCATACAGTTAAAAGCCATGATAGATTGCAAACTATTTGGGAATCCTGTTGCGAAGGAGTTTTAACGTTGAAATAAAGTGAATGGTCTTCTCTTCAACTAAAGAATATTTCAATATTAACATAAATTCTATGTCCTTTCAGTAAAATAAACGTCATTACCTCATTTTAGGGTTTATTAGTCTTCACAATTCATGCAAAATATCCTCATGAATGTGAAAACCAAAATCCACTTCATTTCAACGTCAGTCCGGGATGTCCTCATCAGTCAAAAGTGTCTCGGTTCCCATCCCATTGACT
>NC_090730.1:35017568-35047568 GCF_036898095.1 Palaemon carinicauda
ACTGATCCAGTTCCTGGCTCATCTGGGATTCAGGATCAACATCAAATAGTCTCGACCTTCTCCAGCTCAAAAATTTCAGTGGTTGGGAATCCTCTGAAATTTGGAGTCACATCGGCTTTCTATTCCTAGTAAGAAGAGGAAAGAAATAGCAGGATCTGTCAAGAGACTATTGAAATCCAAACGGATATCAAGATGCGAACAGGAGAGAGTGCTGGGCTCTCTACAGTTTGCTTCGATAACAGATCCAGTGCTAAGAGGTTTACAGCTATAGAGTCAGAATGGTCCCTTGACGCAGGATCATTCTCCTTCATCTCGAGTTGAGTCCCAGAGCTGCAGATAGACCTCTTTGCGACGAAAGACAACAAAAAAATAGATCGTTACGTGTCCCCTTAGGAGGATTGGTTAGCAGAGGCAGTGGACGCTATGTCCCTGAACTGGAACAGATGGTCCAATATCTATCTGTTCCCTCTGCACAACCTCCTTTTGAAGGTCCTCGATAAGCTGAGATCCTTCAAAGGGAAAGCAGCAATAGTAGCCCACAAGTGGCAAAATAGAGCGTGGTTTCTTCTGGCATTGGAACTACAATTATAATTCGTACCACTACTGGATCCATCCCTGTCTCAGCGAGTACAAAAGTCGACTGTAGAAAACACGCAACCTACATCTCATGATTTTTTCTTCCTAATGATGAGAAAAAGATTTAGTGTTTAAAAGTCAGTTTAGACTTTTGGAGGAAACCAGAAGACATTATGAGGCTTCAGGGAAGGAATAGCTATCCTTTGTCAAGACGAAGAAACCAAAAGAAATCCCGACAGATTCCTATTTATCCTTCTTCACTCACCTTCATGAGCAAGGTTTAGCAGCCAACACAATTCTATTGTTCAAGCCTTCCTTGACAAGTCAGATACCATATGCTTTACAGGTCGACCTTTCTAACGAAGCTCTTAATGGACTAGGCTTTCAGCGCTTCCAAAGACCCTTTGCATGGTCATTAGATATGATTCCTCATTGTGTATAAATAATGGACAGTGAGGAATGTGCTTAGAAGGTTTTGATTTTAGGTCATATTTCTGTTTGTTCACGCTTTGGGGGCCAGAGTTATGAAATAGTGGCTCTCTCTTGAGAGGAAGACCACGTACAGTTCTTGGAGGGAGAACTGAATCTATTTTCAGAAGAGAAACCCTGGGTTCAAAGTTATCTATAACTAAGGGCAAAATTCACCAGTGTTATTCGCAGAACGGATCCAGACAGTAAACCCGTTAGTCATGATCCGAGGAGAGTTGCCTCTTCCATAAAATTTCCTTAATTATATGGACTTTGAACATCCTTGTTTGTACACCAGCTGGTAGTCATCCAAGGCGTTCTTTATGCACTATACGAAGCAAGTGGAGCAAATTATGAGATCTTTGGTAGCAGCAGGTCGAATTCTTTAACCTTCTGTTTTAAGTCTGTGAGGAACAGTGTAATTAATTTGAGACGATTAATTAAGAGGGTGCGTGTGTAGTCGCTGTATGTTACTACACGCTGAGCGATAGGCCATGAAAGTGTCCTTGCAAACTGTTCCATTGACGTTGGTGAACTGTAGCATAATACGGACACTTGTGCCAAGCGTTTTTTACGCTAGTGTATGTAAACAGTATACAGACTATATCATTATTATTAGTAATCCAGTTGAAGTGGCAAATCTGTGTCCTAGTAGATGAAACAATATTTCCTGTTAACTGTTTTTCTTTATGCTTTTACGAATATCATCCACATTTTATAGATTTCATAAATGTTGATCTGATATGTACGTTTATTAAATTTTAATAAACTAGTTCATAGTGAACCCTGCGTCTTTTTCGCCCACACTCATTTTATTAGAAATGTACTGAGCATTAAGATTAAAATACGGATATTTTTATCATGGTATGTCTTTTGAGACTGTTCCCTGATTCAAGCAAAAGTCCATTCACTCTAACCCTTCCTTGGAAGGGTTGACGTGGTACCCTAACGGGTTGGTGGCAAAGAGTCAAAATTTGTTTCTATGCGGATACAACCATTATCCAATAATTTATAAGAAGAGTCACATTGGGGAAGGTGTCACAAATTCATTCTGACATTGGTGACTCTTATACAAACTTTGCTGTATATTGTATAGGACGAGACCTATATTGTATAGGACGAGACTATACAAGCTTGTCATTTTGTCATCCATAACTTTTATGTACTCCTCGAGACTTTTTCCAGAGTCTAGTACGACTCTTCCCTGTAAGGGGCAGGAAGCACTAACATAGTTCATTCTTAGATGAAATGATGTATGACAGTAACATCATAGGTCTCTAGGTCTAGACGGACCAGGAAAATACTTTCTTGAGAGTACGGCACTGATTGAGAATCCACAGATACAGTAATGCTCTGGTAAACTTCCATCAGGACGACATGGCCTGAGCCCAAAATATTTTTGGGTGAGGTGTCCTAGTAGATGAACCCGCCCTTCCTTTTATTGTAAAAGGGCCCATTGACCCCTCCCTATAGTACAGTATCTGTAACACCTCGTATATGGCTGCAAGGAATAAAGAGGGCGCTACCGCCTTCATCAGATACACACTTGAAACGGGATAGGAGAGATGCCTTATGTGCGGCTCTCTTTTCATTCTCATTTCGGATTCTTATCACTATATCCCCCTCGAAGCGTTAATACTGTTCGGGGCAAAGATAGCTATTTGACGTGTCAAGAATATGTCCTCTGATATTATGCGGTATCCCTGTGAGATTATTTAGGGATATTCGCTCCAGGAGTTAGAATTCTGGATACCTTAAGCTATAATTCTCTGGGAATATCACTGTAGTCAAATATACCCTAGAAAGCTACCAATTAGGAACTTTCATCAGGATGACATGGCTACCTCACCCAAAAAATAGATTTTTTGCTTCGCTCAAAATCCATTATATATATATATATATATATATATATATATATATATATATATATATATATATATATATATATATATATATATATATATATATATATATATATATATATATATATATATATATATATATATATATATATATATATATATATATATATATATAGTTAACAAGGAATATAATGTTCCCAATCCTATGTCCACAGTCAATATTCTAATCAGATTGATGTCCTAAAACTGGTTAACAGCAATAGTGATTGTGAATATGGAATAAAAAATCATACTGCTTGGAGATACATTAAATCCAACAGATTTTGTAGATTATAGAACAAAGCCATCAGAAAAATATTACGAGGTAAACGGTATGACAGTATTAGAAATGAAACTATAAGAGAGATTACTAAAGTGCCATATGTGGATGCGATGTTGGTAAGGGGTGATGGAGATTTTTTGGGCATGCTCTTTGCACTTCCCAAGAGAGATTGGTTTACCAAACGTTCAACCTGGCCCAACAAGGAACTAGAATAGTTGGAAGACCTGGGCCCACATGACTGAGGACTATGAAGCGTGATGTAGGAGATGATGAATGGAGAAGTATAGTTTTAAAACCTCAAGATAGAGACGACTGGTGAATTGTAACTGAAGCGTTTTGCGTCAATAGGCGTTGGAGATGATGATGATGAGGATTATTTTTATTTTCCTGAAGTTATTTCACACCATTAACCTGTAATTAGTATAAGCTCCTTCAACGTAAATCGCAGCTGACTGAAAGAAAGGGATAACATTTGCTTCACCAGAAAGGACAATGTGGACGATTAAAATTTGGAAACTCGTAGAAGACATGTCTTCTGAAATTGTAGGATCCTTGATTTCATGGCAAATCATTTTGCTGGTTTTATCCTGTGGAATTGTGGGTCGTCATTTTATTTACGTAGAGATAAAGGCTGTTATAAAAAGCTAATTTCACGGAACTCTTGCGTGTCCTCATAATCACAATGACTACCGTAAATTGTCATACCATGATCTAAATCGGTCTTGACTTGAAAAAAAAATTGCAATTTGATTTATTTTTGCAAAAAGACATGTTTATTGTTTTCTGGTAAGCTTTATTAGTAAATCTTGCTTTGTGTATACCTAAATGTTTAAGTTCCGTCTTTTGATAGATATTCAGATACTAATGTTCAATACTTCTTATATCGTTTATTTATTTCCTTATTTCCTTTCCTTACTCGGCTATTTTTTCCCTGGTGGAGCCCTTAGGCTTATAGCATCCTGCTTTTCCTACTAGGGTTGTAGCTTAGCTGATAATAATAATAATAATAATAATAATAATAATAATAATAATAATAATAATAATAATAATAATAATTCAGAAATCATCATAAATTTTAAAATACAAATAACGCCATAATTGGTCCTTTTATTAATAATTTGAGACTGTGCTTAAATTTGCCGAATTTTTCTATAAATTGTCACTGATATAGTTGATGAAGTTATTGATAAACAAAGCATGCATTCCCATTTAGAAAATAAAGTAGAAAATGGGGAGTAATTTCAGATTTATAGGTTCGCTTATCGTATAATTTTAGCATTTTGCATCAAATAAAAGAATTTTCCATATACAAATGTAGTAATCATATGATAAAGAAAAACAATTGATTACGTGATAAAAAAAAAATAACGAGACTCAGTAAAAAGGGTGTAGAAACACAGGAATTAATAATACATATTAAAAAAAAAATCTTGGTTTTGCACTTTTCAAAATTAAATGTTCTCATGGTTTAAGGAAGGAACTGAAGTGCAAAAAAATAATAGATAAGATGTGAATAAAACTCAATGATATATATCATTAACTACTGTTTTATTAACATTATTTTTAGCAATAAACATGTCAGAGAAAACTTTTTGTATAACAAATCTAGATTTCATCCTCAACAATTACCTCAAATATGAAAAATAATAACCTTGAAAATTCAATAATTATTTATTCTTGCATGGTTTAACAAGATTGCCAAGTCAAAACACAATTACAGTTTTGGTCATTTATATTTTCGATTGTTTTGCTACCTGTTAGTTTTCCCAAGTAATACAAATTGGCTTTTTATCCATTTCTTTTTTCCATGATAATATCACCCAGGGAAAACCTTTTCCTCTCTCTCTCTCTCTCTCTCTCTCTCTCTCTCTCTCTCTCTCTCTCTCTCTCTCTCTCTCTCTCTCTCTCTCTCTCTCATCTCTCTCTCTCTCATAAGTCCCAGTAAATAGAAATTTTTATTTCAAAATGTACAATCTTATTCCTAATTTTAGGTGCTCAAGAATTCTAACCTCCTAACACGGATTGCATCATAAAAACTAATACCCCCAACCAATTTTTCGCTCTCAGTTCCTGACCAGCTTCCAGATGTTAGGGTTTGTCTTTGAGGTGGTAAAGAAAAATCAAAGCATTATTTCATTAGTTTTTATGACTGGAAGTTCTTTATGTTAAAAATAGTAATTCTCCTTCTGCTCTCTCACTTCTGAAGATGCATATAACAGAGGTTATTTTCACGGACAAAAGAAGGAATTTAAATATAAACTGAAAAAAGATAAATAACTGGGGGGAGAATATTTGGTATCTGTATATCAGTTTCTTAAGTAACATATTACAATAATACTCGCCTTCAATCAAGATGGATGGAAGAGTGGTATATTATTATTCCAAGAGAAAGGAAGCAACAATATAATAGAGGCAGTAAAAGGCCAAAGAACGTGGTAGATACATCTGGTATTAAAAAGAAAAATAGACTTTTACACACCCTCTCTTCTTATCCATTTATTCATATCATTAATAGATTGTAGATCGTTGCTAAATTTCATATGTTACTTTATTGGGCTTATCATTTTATGGGTATGGTTTAAATTATGCTGTTTATTATGATCGTAAAGGAAAGCGTACACCGTAATGAATCTCATTACATTATTCAGTCAGAAGCTTTCCTTCCCTCTAAGACATCCGAAAACAATTGATTTCTACTGTTTTCTATTTTTAAAATAATGAACTGAATTCTGATTAGGTGACACAAAGCTAATTTCTTATGCAACCCCCAAAAATATTCTCTTCTTTTGTGACTGGTCCTGTTTTTCCCAGTAGTTGATTAGAATAAAACAACACTAATGTTAACCTGCTCAGCAGAAAAACATTTACAAAAAGTTTCAAGTTCTGATGTGTCACTGATTGAATTGTGTGATCAGGAAGAACTTTTCATAATCTGATAACAGTTGGAATGAAACTGTGTAGTATTGCACCTTATGATATGACCAGTAATGAATAGTAATAAACTTGCATATTAATATTTATTTTAATGTAACTAAGGCTACTGCCAGAAGACTGAACATTTTTTATTAACATACTGCAGCTGTACAGATACCAAACAGTCATTTCCTTTAGTCCTTCTGGATCTGTACAGAATTTCATGGTGCTCTTTTTCATGTTATTTTTTTTCAATGGATATACTTGAGAGGAATACTGGACATATTATTAAATCACTTTCTCAATTAAATTTCTTTCTAAAATGGAGGCTTTCCTGGCCTCAATTTTCATATTCAAAAGTTATTCTAGGCTTTAGAAGTCATTTCAAATGTATTACGTGATACACACTAAACCACTCAATATTTAATTGAACTTCATTGAATCTTTTGTATTCAAGATTCACACGTACCTTGCTCCATGAGTCTAAACTTTACACACCCACACCCACACACACACACACACACGTGTATATATATATATATATATATATATATATATATATATATATATATATATATATATATATATATATATATATATATATATATATATATATATATATTCAAATAAACCATATATATTTTTGATACATTAATGTCTGGATTCTGTTAACGACCTCGGGATCAAAGCCCCTGGCGGAATCACACAAAGGCAAGAGCTTGTGACCGTCCGGGAATCGAACCCTGGTCAGGCAAGCTGACACTGTCTATACAGGCTTCCCTGACCAGGGTTCGATTCCCGGACGGTCACAAGCTCTTGTCTTAGGAATCACACAAAGACAAGAGCTTGTGACCGTCCGGGAATCGAACCCTGGTCAGGCAAGCTGACACTGTCTATACAGGCTTCCCTGACCAGGGTTCGATTCCCGGACGGTCACAACCTCTTGTCTTTGTGTGATTCCGTCCTGGGCTCTGATCCCGGGGTCGTCAACAGAATCATGACATTAATGTATCAAAAATATATATGGCTTATTTGAATATGAAAAACACGTCTAAATGTGCAAAATTTATCGTATATATATATATATATATATATATATATATATATATATATTATATATATATATATATATATATATATATATATATATGTGTGTGTGTGTGTGTGTGTGTGTGTGTGTGTGTGTGCACGAACGCATGTAGATATATCTATCTATATATTTATCAAGGCACTTCCCACAAAGGGACTTTTCCTCTCTTTACTCCTCCAAGCCTGACAAGGGATTCAGACGAGTTTGGCTGGTACTGATAGGGTCCCACAGCCCAGCCTCCCCAGTTATCCACCACAAATAAAGTTTCATATGCTTAATCCGATACGGCTGCTACCTCAGCAGTAACCAAGGTGACCAGAGGAGGCAGCAGGGTCTACCAGAACTGCGTCACAATCCCTCGCCATTCATTCCTATTTCTCGCACTGTCCCTTGCCTCTCTCACATATAGCCTCCTATCACCTAAAGCTTTCTTCACTCCATCCATCCACCCAAACCTTGGCCTTCCTCTTGTACTTCTCCCATCAACTTTTGCATTCATCACCTTCTTCAACAGACAGACACATTCCATCCTCTCTAAATGGCCAAACCACCTCAGCACATTCATATCCACTCTAGCTGCTAAATCATTCTTACTACCGTTCTTACCCTTTCGACTAAATTCCTAACCCTATCTAATCGAGATACAACCGCTATACTCCCCATTACTTTCATTTCCCACATCTCTAACCCATACATTACAGTTGGTACAATCACTCTCTCATACAGAACTCTCTTTATATTCATACCTAACCCTCTATTATTTACCACTCCCTTCTCTGCCCCCAATACTTTATATCCTTCATTCATTCTCTGGCGCACATCTGCTTCCACTCCATTTGCTACAACAACAGACCCCAAGTACTGAAACTGATCTACTTCCTTAAGTAACTCTCCACTTAATATGAGATTTAATTTAGCTCCACCCTCCCTTTTCACTCAACTCATAACCTTACTCTTACCCACATTAACTCCCAACTTCCTTTTCTCACATTCCCCTCCAATCTCTGTCACTAATCGACCAAGCTTCTCCTCCAAGACTGCAACCAGTACCGTATCATAGGCAAACAAGAACTGATTTACCTCTCTCACCACTCCATCAACAAACAAATTGAAAAACCATGGCAACATCAGACATCCCGGCCTCAGCCCCACTCTCAATGGAAACCACTAGCTCACTTCATTTCTTTATCCTAATGCACGCTTTATTGCCTATTATAGAAACTCTTCACTGCTTGCAACAATCTTCCACCAATTCCATACAACCTCATCACATTCCATATCCCTTCCCTATCAACTCTATCATATACTTTCTCCAGCTCAATAAACGCAACATACACCTTGCCTTTTGCTAAATATATCTCACATGTCTGCCTAACTTCATAAATGTGATTCATACATCCCCTACCTCTTCTAAAACCACCCTGTACTTCTAAGATTGCATTCTATGTTTCATCCTCAATCCTACTAATTGGTACTCTACCATACACTTTACCAACCACACTCAGCAAACTAATACCCCTTGAATTACAACGCTTATGCACATCTCCCTTATCTTTACATAGTCGTACAATACACACACACACACCCAGTTCACTGGCACCATTGACAACATAAAACACATATTAAACAATCTCATCAACCATTCAAATACAGTTGCACGCCCTCCTTTAACAACTCAGTCCAGGTGCTTTTCCTCCTCTTTTTTATCTAATGCTCTCTTCCCTTCCTCTCTTGTCGTCTCTCTCTTATTTTTATATCCCATCACTGGCATTTCAAAACCTGGAACAGCAATCATATCTACCTCCCTATTATCCTAAACATTGAGTAAATTTTCAAACTCTTCTGCTCACCTTTCCCTTGCCTACTCTCCTTTCAACAACTTCTCTAACCACCCTTCCTTACTATCTTCACTTCTTTCCAAAACTTATTCTTCTCATATGAACGACCCTATCCCTGACCCCACCTCAAGTCAGGCCCCCTCTTTGCCTCAGCTACCTTACGTTTTGCTTCCCCATTTTTCTCTCTATACCTTTCTTACTTCTGTACACCATTACTCTGTAGCTATTCTTCAAATGCCCTCTTTTTCTCTCACACTTTTATCTTCACTTCTTCATTCCACCACTTACTACCCTTCCTCATGCTGCCTCCAACAATCCTCTTGCCACACACATCACTTGTAATCCCCCCCCCCAAAATTCTTTTCCTAACTTCCACTCATCCCCTAAATTACCAGTGTCTCTCTTACATTCTGTTATATGACACTTCCGAACTTTCTTGATATTCAATTTTTATCTTTGGTTTTAACTCTTCAACCTCCACTACCTCCCTTTTACACCACCCACACGTTGTTCCCCCAGTCTTTTTCTACAACAAATTGCACGTGCACAGTCTTCCAAACATCCTTCTAGTCATCAACACATAATGCATTAATGCCCTTTTTACCACTCCAATTTGTCAATCTTACCCATATATACTTGTTATTGTCTTTCTTTTCCATAAAACTACAACTTATTACCCATTCTTGCTTTAAACATATGTATCAGTCTCTCACTACTCTCATTTTCACCTGGTACAACATACTTCCCAATGACATCTTCTACCTCACCAGCACCCACTCTACCATTTAAGTTACCCATCACAACTACATAATTACTTCTGCCCAGTCCTTCTACACACTTAGTTCATTCATTCCAGAATTCATTCTGTTTTTCTCCACTTTTTTCACAACCTGACACATATGCAGTAAAAAAACCCAACATTCCGTATCCAACCTAACCCTTGCCCATATTAACCTAGATGGTGCCTCCTTCAATTCCACCTCATTACCTGTCATCCATTTACTCAGCAATAAAGCCACACCCTCTCTTGCTCTTCCCCTTTCAATAACAGACACTCTACCAGTCACTTCACCAAATATCACTTCACCCTTCTTTTTTATCTCTGCCTCACACAAGGCCAATATATCCATCCTTTTATTCCTGAATATATTTACAATCTCACATCTTTAATTCTCTATCGTACTACATCCACGCACATTCAGATATCCCAAAACTAGAGTGAGGGGAGTAGTCACTCTCCCCGCAGCTCGTCCTCTTTGATATCCCATAGGAATAAAAATACAGGAGTGGGGATACCTAGTCTCTGGTCCAGTCCTTTCAGTCACCTCTCATGACACGCAAGGATACGTTGATGCTACTGTAAGTGTTGTTATGGCTGCACAGCCTATATATATATATATATATATATATATATATGTGTGTGTGTGTGTGTGTGTGTGTATGTGTGTGTGTGTGTGCGCAGGATAAAAATAACAAAAAATAAATAAATGTCATTATATCTAAAGTAACAGGAGAGTATGGAATATATTTTCATTTCTTAGCTATATATACCTATATATCTTGTTAACTTTCATATCTTCTTAAGAGCTTTCGACTTTGCCTCTGAATCAGGCTGTGAGCATATCATAAGTGAAGCCAACCACATGTATGGTAACTGCTTGGACCCCGTATACAACAACTCCCCTGGCGTTATAACAAGTAAAGTTGTTCTCAAGTTGGGACATCTGATCATGCGATGATTTCATTAGTAGTGTAGACTAAACAGCCTGTCCTGATGTATCCTACTCATGCAAATTTATATCAAATCTCAACCAGACTGGAATGGGATTTTGCGTGATCTTTCGGATTGAATTGTTCATAATTGTATAGTAGTGTTGATCCTGGCGGCCCTTTTAATGAGAATTTAGTCAACGTAATTGATAGGTGCATCCCTTCTCATGCGTTATCGTACCGAGTGAAGGACAAACCCATGGTTTAATGATGATTGTAGACGTGCTTATTTCGAGAAGCAGGAGGCCTATCATCTTTCGAAAGGTAACAGATCTGATTTAACCTGGAATAGCTATATTCGGCTTAGAGATTTTGCTTACGGAGTTTAAGCTTCAACTGAAAAGGAATACAATTTAACTATAAAAGTAACGCTATCTGGTACAACCCAGTGACTTAAGTGGTGGACTACCCTTTAATATACACTCTTTGATGTAAATGTAACAGTTCCTCGTTTACTTAAACCAGATGGCATCGTCACTCTTGTCCAAATGAAAAGGCAACCCTTTTGGCTGATGTGTTTGACAGTAAGCAGAGCAATGAAAAACTCGAACTTCCTCATTTCTGGTTTTCTGACGTCGTGAAATTAAAGTTCTCTTGATGGACCTTGATGCTTATAGAGGGGTAGACCCAAATGGTATTTTTCCTTTATTTTTTGAAGCCTGCAGATTTCTTAGGTCTAAAGTTATCTGTTATTTTGTGCAAGCTAGCAAGAATAGGAGATTTTAGCACTTGTTGATGAATTGGTAATGTTTCTTCATTCTGTGAATGTATTTGTGGTAGCTCAAGTCCAACTAGATACCACCCGATTTACATAGCTTCCATATCTAAAGTTTTTGAACGTCTTTCGCAAAACGTCTTAATAGGTTTGCTGAAGGTAATCAACTGTTCCCTAGTTTGCAATTTGGTTTTCGTAAAGGCCTTGGAGAATGTGATTTCCTTCTTGCAACCTTCAATGCTGTACAGAAATCCCTCGATTGTGTTCAGGAAGTTCGTATGATTGGCCTTGATTTTAATGTTGCCTTTACACATATTAATTATGATGCCCTTATTTTCAAACTCAAACAGTTGGGAGTGGATGGGTAATTTCCTAGCATCATTATTGAATTTTTAAGCAATAGATGGCAGAGTTCTTGTCGATGGGCACCATAGTGAGTACACGAATGTGATATTTGGTGTTCCTCAGGGTAGTGTTATTGGCCCATTACTTTTCATACTATATAAACATGCCATGTGGTTTGACCAAGAAAACAAGCTTGTTGCATATGTAGATGATGTTACTCTCTTTGTATCAATTCCATCTCCTGAATGTAGATCTGTGGTTGCTGAATCCCCTATAAAAGTCTAGCTAAAATTGGTGCATGGTGCAAATTATGGGGTATGAAGTTTAATCCTAACAAAACTCGAAGTATGAGCGTAAGTAGGTCAATGACAGTTGCTTCTCAACATCCAGATCTCATTATTGATAATGTTTTTTTAACTCTGTATGACTCTTCTAACATGTTAGGTGTGATTCACGAGAGGAAATTTCTTTTTAAAAAACCCATTAGGTCTGTGTCTTCTTCAATTGGAAAAATAATTGGCTTATTGAGAAAGTCTTTTAAGATCTTAATTCTTTCATTCTACCTTGTTTCGAGAATTGTTCTCTTGGCTGGTTTTCAGCTTCTGGTTCTCATCTTAATATGTTGGACAGGAACTTACGGTCTATTAAATTTCTTATTCCTGATCTAGACATTATTCTCTGGCACTGTCGTTCAATTAGTTTATCATGCATGTTGCATAAGATTTTTTATAATTATGACTATCCTTTACATTTAGATCATCCCGGACAGTTCCACCCTTTTCGTAATACTAGGCATGCATATAATTCTACTAGTCAGGCCTTCTCCATCATGGGGCTCAATACTACATAGTATTTTAATAGTTTTATTCCAGCTGTGACCAAGTTTAGCAATAATCTTCTTAATCGGGTAGTTGAATCAGTAGAACTTCAAAAGTTCAAACTTATAGCAATTGTTTTTATGTTGAACAGGCTAACATAAGTCTTTTTATAGTTTATGCATTATGAAATATCTGTTTCAATATTGTTATTAATTTTAAATATTTTTTTTTATTTGTTCAGTGTTTCTTATATCGTATATTCAATTCCTTATTTCCTTTCCTCACCTATCTATTTTCTCCCCGATGGAGCCCTTGGCCTTATAGCATCTTGCATTTCCAAATAGGGCTGTAGCTTAGCTAGTAATAATAATATAGATAATACTCTATATGCGTGCTCAAGGCAGACAAAAAATCGGCTGCAGTGGAAATCAATTGAGAGGCACCTTACCGAAGTATCACTTGTAATGAAAAGAATTGTGAAAATGCAAAATTATAGATAAATTCTGACGTGAGAAAGATTATACGTTATACTTGTTCAAACAACAGTATAGTCAAGTGTTACGCCAAATAACATCTACAGTGCAAACTAGATTCTTGTTTCCTTTTCGTGTCGTACTGTATTATTTTTCTATTTCAATTTCCATTTCCATATTCCATCACCTTCTACGCTTCAAAATTACTGGCACGTAAAGCCTCAGAGATTACTAATGTTCAAGCAAATAATGATATCGTGTATCGCAAAATAATGAAAGCGATCTATGTTTCTCTGTCGTGTCGTACCGCCATGTCTTTCTCTTTGTTCTTTCGAGTTCCGTCGTGCTTCATCTTTTTTTTGTGTCAACTGAGCCATGTTTATGAAGTAGATTTATTACACCACAAGTCACGATCCTTCGTCTGATGGTATGTTCTCGACTTTATATTACCGTCATATTTGGCATGGTCACACTGTAAATACAGAGAACATTTTCAATTCCATTGGAATGAGAAAAATCTTTAAATCCAGTAGTACTTCTGTAGTTTCACGAAGAGAAAATTTCAAATTGGTAAAAAATTGGCTTCGATGAAAATGAAATGAGTTTTTTCAACCAAATTAATTACTTTTCCATAATCAAATGTATATAATCCGATTCAGTACTCAATCAGTTAAAAATTTAATGATCAAATATATTTAATTTTAGATTTATTATGCAAAGACTGAGTTCTCAATGAGCTTAGAGTTCTTTGATCTTCCAAACGAAAAAACAGTTAGTTCCATAATTCGAAGAACTCCATAGTCAACTACAGAAATGGCCTTGAACTTGCTTACTTCGATTTCTGGAATACACTGAGTCATTTGTTAGCGATAGTCGTAATTCCAAGAAAGTTTAATGCCTCTGCTTATAGAACATCGACGTGCTTGTAGAACGAAAATCAAGATATTTATTGTTGAAGGATAAGCTTAGGTCAGGTGTAGTGATTTACTTAGGCTACACATACTAATGTGGTGGTGGTGCCTGTAGGGACAAACACTTTACCTTAGAATACGTTTTTCCATATTGACTTCATTATCCAAATATATATTCTACGGCATTATTATTTTCTCATGGAAATTGGAACTGAAATAATAATAAATGCAGTTTGTTTAATGTCTTCTTTCGAAATTTAAGTTCAATTTTTGAAGAAGTATATTAGCTAGAATTCCTAAATGCATTACAATTTTTTCACTTTCATTTACTGTTGATCTAAGGTTACATCGTTTGCAGTTGTGTAGAAATAAAATCTATATCCAGTTCATTTATATTTATTGCCTATTTGCTATAACCAAAATAGGCATTTTTTTTCTTTATATTAAGTTTTATTCTTACTACATACACAAAGTCAGTTTCTTGAAATCTCCGTTAGAGGGAAACAAGAGACAAAAATGAAAGAAAACAAGAAATTGAACTGAAACAATAAAATAGATATTTGTAGCTTCACGACACGCCCCCCAGCTTTTAGGCCTAAGGGATACATTTCTCATTCTAACTCACGCATATATAGGAAATTCTATTCATGAATCTACGACTAAAAGGGAAAAAAAATCTATGGAGTTTTGTAAAGTTGTTTTCTTTTCAAATAAGCCAAGACGTTTTTTCCTTTAGTTTATACTTAGCTTATTTATATATATTTTTTTAAAAGAACATGGTAAAGCTACAAATAAAGTCTCTTATTCCTATTTACAATTCGTAATATAATTTCCCATAATACCGTAATTTGAAAAAAAAAATCGTTATATATCATGAAATATTTGGATGTTTACAACATATCACTGTGTAAATGATATGGAAAATTCTATATTGGTCAAACAGGTAAAAAGTTCTTGAAAAGAGAAGTTGATCACCATTAGAAAAGTATAAGATACGCTGAAGGTAACAACTCTTTGTCTGTTCATGTTAGAAATCAAACTCGTTTTGATAAGAGTTTAAATGTAGGACAGGAGATGTAAAGAAGTCGATGCAGATTTTATGCAAAGATGTATGCAAGCTTCAGGAATTCTAATTTTTTTAAGCAGGAACTGAATTCAGTGACACCTGATTTCTATCTTAGGAATAATGTACCTCAAATTGCGCAGTTATGTTATGTACTATAATCGCATATATACGTATAAGTGTATATTAAATATGTGTATAAGCATTGATTATGTGTTACTCTTGTGGTTCATACCTGATAACCCTGTATTTCTGTGTATGTATCATATATATATATATATATGAATATAAGTGCGTGTGTGTGTGTATATATATATACATATCACGTATTATATATACTACTAGTATATGTGTGTGTGTGTGTGTGTGTATACCTACTATATACATAGTACTACATACTCATATATATATACTCGTATATATTATATAGTTGTGTTAAATGTATTTTCTTTATCTTTTCTTTCACAGCTTCAGTATCCTTGTATCTAGTTTTCTTTATCTTGTTTATTTTTAGTACGAAAAAAGTACTTTGACTTTTTTCATAATCCTTGGTTTCAACTCTCTTGGAAAATAAAAAGATCTCAAATGTAATTTTAAATAACTTTAATAACTATTTAATACCTGTTAAATACTTTGTGTGCTGGCATTTG
This sequence comes from Palaemon carinicauda, assembly GCF_036898095.1. NCBI lineage: Eukaryota > Metazoa > Arthropoda > Malacostraca > Decapoda > Palaemonidae > Palaemon > Palaemon carinicauda. The sequence goes on from NC_090730.1 coordinate 35,033,383, forward strand.
AGACCATTTTCATAGTATTTAGCCCTTATTGAATTAGTTAACGAAGTTAACGAGTAATGTGTAAGAATTTTCACCCAAGCAGTATCTGCCTAACCCCTCCAAGTAAGCAGTTCTCTTGACTTAAGGAAAATGGATTAACTCGACCTTCGTTAGAAACTTGCCAACTAATGTGTGATCATTAGCTAATGAACTCTTTTCACTTGAAGGACTTTTATTGCTGTGAAATAATGAAGTGCTAAGTACCACCAGTTTCACCAAAGTGCAATGGAGAGACGAGGGCATGATTCTCCAAGGGAGTGAGTTTTCAGAGGAACCATATAATGGATTGTGTAGCAGCATGGAAGAGAGGCCAAGACGGGGATACTATTTCCCTACCATAGTCTTTGGCATCCACCACATGCTGCTGGATTACTTCAGAGGGATTCAACTCCGTGGATTTATATCGAGCAAGCAGGGCGCTTGATAACTTTGAGATAGGTCTCGGTAAATGTTGGCACACTTTACGAGATTTAAAGTTATTGAATGAATAATTTTAGCGCTGAGTCATTAATCCCGTAAAAAATTAAAACTTGTAACCCGAGAAAAAATTTACTCTTGTTAATATTTTGCTTTGCCATTTATCATATCTTTTGAGATCTTTTTATTGAATCTTTGCTCCTGAACTTTAAGTCGCTTGCATAGGCAATAATTCCATGTACAATTTTCTGATAGGACGTATCATATCTTTTATAGGCTATGCACAGTGGCATCATGGTAATGGTATTGCTCGACGAATCTTATAAACTTTTCACTGGTTATAAGCGATTCGGAGTGTGGAGGGTAGGTAACTAGTGCCAGAGTTACCTAGATCATTCGGGGCAGCATCAAGTGTCATTAATATTAACTTATATTCTGCATAATATTATGCTTTAAATTTATTGTATGTTCAATAATAAATTCAATGTTCACTTTGATGTTTGTTTCTCACCATTTTTTACAACCTTCATATAAGTTTTTTGCCGAATATAGTAATCTCATCGATATATATTATAGCTATTATATAGATAAAAAATGTGTGTTGGTGTGTGTCTTCGTATGTATGCACACAAACATACGCACATATATATGAAATATATGTAGGTGCAGTCAGGTCGGTTAGGGCACCAGCCAACCGTTGGAGATACTAACGCTAAAAACTTATTGACTGGACAGACAGTACTCACATTGGTTCCATTTCTCTACTTATGGATCATCTTCTCTTTGCCATTACATACACCGAATATTCTGGCCTATTCTTACCTCATTCCTCTTCTCTAATTGTTCATTGGCTACTCTCCTATGGTAAGCAGATCTTCTAGGAGAGGGACACTCCAAAATGAAAACATTGTTCTCTGGTCTTTGGTCTTTGTGTGTGCCATAGACTCTATACCATGACCTTCCATTCTCTTGGATTAAAGTTCTGTTGCTTAGGAATATACTAGGGCATGCTGTTCTTATTTCTTTTATTTTTTTTTTTTAAGTTTTCATAGTTTAAAAGTGAAGGATCTAGTTTTATTGCTGTTCTTGATATATCTTATCTTGATTATTTATTCTTCTCTTGTAGTTTATTTATTTCCTTGTTTCCTTTCCTTTCCCTGTTGGAGCCCTTGGGCTTATAGCATATTGCTTTTCTATCTTGGGCTATACCTAACTTGAAATATATATATATATATATATATATATATATATAACAGATTTTGAGCAAAGCGAAAAATCTATTTTTGGGTGATATAGCCATGTCGTCCTGATGGAGGGTTCCTAATAGTAGCTTCCAAGGGATATGTGAACTACAGTGATATTCCAAGAGAATTTACCTTTAGGTCTCCAGAATTCTATCTCCTGGCACGAATATCCTTAACATTCTCTTAAGGATATCGCATAAATCAGGGGACATATATCTTGATACGACACATAGCGATCTTCACCCTGAATAACATTTTCACCTAGAGGGGGAAGAGGGGCAATTTTGGAAGGGGAGCCTTTATCAAGGTTATCGTATTTCCCATACTTCTATTGAGTATCAAGACGGCGCTATATACAAGATGGCGGACATTCCTTGTAGCATTGAGCATGGTGCTACAGATATAGTAGTTTCCCGAGGGAGTCTGCAAAGGCCTTTTCTATAGAAAAGGAGGGTGGGTCCATCAGGATGACATGGCTATATCACCCAAAAATAAATTTTTCGCGTCGCTCAAAATCTGTTTGTTGAGCTCAATCCATGTTGTCCTAGTGGAAGTTTACCAGCGAATTACCAGAAAGTACTGTATCTGTGGATTTTAATCGGTGCCTTAACGTTGGGACAATTTTTCTATGGTTACCGTTAGCCGTCATTACCACTAATCATAGACAATTTTAGTGCTTCCTGTCCCCTACAGGGAAAAGTCATACTAGACTGTAGAAAAGGGTCCTTAAGGTTAGCATATATTGTATGAACAAGCAAGTATCCACCAAGTATACAAACGGTCTCGCGGTTTGTATATATTGTCAGAACAATATCAGTGTCAAATATATCCAATGTTTGTAAGCATACAATGATATTAGGTTTACTTAAATGAGTAGCTCAAAGAACTCTGGCATCTTTAATGTGCAAATTGCCGGGCAAAATAGGACGCAATCACATTCTAATAGACATTTATTTCTAATGAATGACTAAATGGGATAACGAGTGAAACCAATGTAACATGTTAAAGGAATTATACGTGCAACATATACATAATTATTTTTCCCTCCTTGAAAGGGAATAAACGATGAGTGCCACTCTAAGACTGAGAAATTTTAATAAATTTTCCTTTTAAATTTCTGTAAATGTTGTATCCTATCAACACTGCATACTATTTACACACGGCACAAGTGTTATTTGTATAATTCCACACCTGAGATTTTGAACAGACTTAGTGTTACCATGGTAACATTCACTTGAAAGGTATCACACCGGAAGTGTCGACACCTTCACCATTTAATTGATAGTCCCAATCATTTAGCTATTCATCGCAGTACTTAGACAATAGGTTTTAATACACTACCTGCCGTTATAACAAAGTGCTTTAGTTCATGGACCTGCTTAGCATAGTGTTTGTAGAACACTCTGGATGATTTCCATCCAGTATATGAGCGAAGACGCTCAAAGTCCATGTACTGAAAAAAAGTTGTGATAAATCAGTTTTTCTCGGACCTGTGGGTGTACTGTCAGGTTCTGCTCTGCGAATAAAGTAGGCTAGCTTCGCCCTCAGTTGCTTTAGGGAAGAGTTTCATCCAGAGGTTTTTCCTTTGAAAAGCTGTCCTCCCCGGAAGTCTGGGGTTCCACGAAGATAGACCTTTAGACACTCTACAGGACATAGAGAGAATCTTCCTTCAGAGGGCAGATTCTCCAGGGACACCATCTTTTAGTGGGTAGCTCGTTCTTAGCGAGAAAGGTGGGATCAGGAAAGAGTTTCAGTTCTCCCACTTCTATGAACTGAATGTGGCCCTCATTTCTTTATAGGGCTACTATTTCACTAACTCTAGCCCCAGAGGCTATACCGAACAGAAATATAACCTTCTGGGTTAGATCCTTGAGGGAACAATCTTCATTGTTTACAGATGAGGCATAATGTAGGACCTTGTCCAAAGACTACGAGATAGGCTTCGGAGGTGCTGCAGGCCTAAGCCTTGCGCATGCCTTCGGAATCTTATTAAAGATTTCATTCACCAGATACACTTGAAAGGGTGGCCGGACAGTTGCGTCCCGGACATTTGTGTACCTGGACGTTTGCGTCCCCGGACATTTGCGTACCTGGACATTTGCGTAATGGGACAATTGTGTCCCTGGACATTTGTGTACCTGGACATATAAGTATCCGAAATATTTTAAATTTACCATATTTTAAAATCTCTCTCTCTCTCTCTCTCTCTCTCTCTCTCTCTCTCTCTCTCTCTCTCTCTCTCTCTCTCTCTCTCTCAGTTATACCTTACCTTTATTCTAAACAAGCAATAATAAGCTTAAAGATAGTTACCATATATAAAAAACATATATATAAACCCAAGAATTGTTTGGTATAGAAATTCACTCATTAATACCTTGAGTGACTTTAAACAAGCTGAAAGGTAGTTTACCAGAAATAAAACATAAATCTTTTCTAAAGCAGGAGAAAAATAAGCTAGCAATTCTAGTTCTCGCCAGCAGTGTGTAACAAAAACATCTATTGGTATTATGATTTTATATATTTCGAAATTCGGAACCTATGGCTAAGTTCCGGAAATCTAACACTGGTGGAAAAATATTTGTAGACAATGAAAATTACAGTTACCACTATCATAAGAAAAACTCTGATGAAACAAAAACATACAGGAGGTGTCTAGTGCGATCTTGCACAGAAAGAATTCATACAGTGAACGACCTAGTTACGACATGCCATAATGAGCATAGTCATGGCTCCTCAGCTGCAGAAGTCAAAGCACAAGAAGCTATGTCCCAGTTGAAAAATACTTCAGTGTTAACGTATGAACCATCAAGAAGTCTTATCGGAAAAACGATCGCTAATGAAGATGAGTATTCCATTTCAAAACGGCCAGTTTTTTCATCACGGGGAAGAAATACACGTCGATGGAGACAAAAGGCACATAATGTACCCCCAATCCCACGGCAAATAAATAATTTTGAGATTCCGGAATCCTACTTTTTTTTCTTGACTGGGGGAAAGTTCCTTGCGTTTGATTCTGGTATGATTTTCCTCAAAAATTTATCCAGTATTTTGAGATGACGTATATTGGCCAAGTAAGAGGGCGAAGAGGAATAGGGATGGAACCAATTTTTCCTATAGCTTCATGGAGTGTTCGAGAAAGTGTTATTAACCAGTTGCCAAGGTCTATTAATAGTTTTGAGAGATTGCATAATGCTTTGCAATATTCGTTATCTTGTCAACACTCCTCTATCTAGAAGTTAACTGAAATATTGATAAAGGAGGAGGTCATTGCCCCAAAGTAAAAAAGCGACTTTCAACAAAGAGTTCTTTCACGGCAAAAAAATATAACTGCTAATAAGAGAATCCTGGCAATCTTGGATACATATTCTCCTGAAGACAAGATAAATTTCTTAAGAGGGATAGCTCACAATATCCATACATTTTGAATTATTTGTTTAACCTATAATTTCCTTTTTTTAATCTTTTGATTACTATTACGTTAAAAAAAAAATAAAATTGCAATTCCACTATTGGAAAAATAAGAATAATTTCTTAAAATCTATATTCATACATTCTGAATTATTTGTTAAACTTTTAATATCCCTCTTAAACAAAAATATAATTACAATTCCATCAAATTTATTTGAAAATAATCTATGTACACAAATGTCCAGGGACACAGATGTCCTGGTACACAAATGTCCAGGGACGCAAATGTCCAGGTACGCAATTGTCCGGGACGCAAATGTCCGGTACGCAAATGTCCGGGACGCAAATGTCCTAAAACCACTTGAGAGGCATATAGAAGAGGTCTAGTCAAGGCTGACTTGCCCGTAGTTATCGTGTTAGCTGCCAGAACTTAATTATGAAGGTGGACAAAGAAGGACAGACAGAAGTTCATTAAAATTTCTTTTGTTCCTTTTGCTTTAACAAAAGCAAACCACTTTTTCCAAGATGACTCATATTATCTTCTAGTTGACTTAGACTTTTATTCTTCTAAGAATTCTATATTGCCTTTTGAGATCCCAAATCTTTTCCTAACCGCTAGGGTGAGAAAATCATGAAATGAAGAGTTTGGGCTCTCTGTGATGAATCGAAGCAATTTACTTCTGAACCCTCTGAGATATTGCTGGGTTCAGTACAAGGGCCAGTGTCAGCCTCAGTTCCTTCACTAGAGGGAACCAGTTGCTCTTGGGCTATTTGAGAGCCACCAGAACTGCCCCTCCCTGTAAGGATATTAGCATGTTGAGGACCTTCAGCAGGAGATTGGATGGAAGGAACAGGAATTCCTTAATCCATCCCTTTCATACTAGAGAAGTGGTGTCCGTTATCTCCTCTAGAGGATCCTCGTATGGGGCTACATATCGAGGTAGTTTCTTGATGACGATCGTCACAAGGAGGTCGATCTGCAGTTCAGGGACTCGTTCCCATCTGGGAGAGAATAGGTCTACTTCTGTGAACCATTCTCACTCTATCGGCTTGAGCCTGAGTAGAGCATCCGCTGTCATATTACGGATCAATTGTACGTGAACTGCTGATAGGTGCAATAATTTTAGGTAAGGGATGGCTAACATCACCTAGACTATACGGGATGATCTCGAGCCTTGCCGGTTCAGACGTCTCATTATCGCTTCGATGTCCCAGATCAGCCTCAGGAAGCCTGATCTGCGTGGAGAGAGTTTCCACAACCTCAACAGGACTACCATAGCCTTGGGTAGAAATGACGAAGCCCCTTGGACTTTCCTCTGATGGTGGTGAACACCACATTCTTCCGACTAGGCATCTATGCAGATGATCTTTGATAGTGGAGGTAGTTGCAAGGGCTTGGTCCTCAATAGGCTTTTGGCCTTTGACCTTTGGTTGGAAAGTGACCAAGGAAAGACCGATATCAGTCAATTTAGATCTCTTCGAGCGTTTGATGCGTATCTTCTCCAGACTCTTAACGCATCTTTCAGCTGTGCTCTTAGCACTGGGTCTGTCACTACTGCGAACTGGAGAGAGTTCAGGACTCTTTCCTGTTAGCGTCTTGGAATCCTGACTGATCACCGTAGTCTCTTGACCAACCCTGCGATCTCCTTTTACATCCCTAAGGCAAAGGAAAGCCAGTGTGACCTCAGGTTCCGATGATTTCTTAACCATTGAAGCCTTTGAGTTGGAGAGAATAGAGACTTCTTGAAGCTGATTTTGCATCCCCGATGTTCCAGGACTGGATTAGCTTTTTGAATGCTGGCAGACCAGCCGCTTCGTGTGCTGCCCACACCAGCCTTTCGTCCAATTACTTTGTTACCTGAACCTTTTCTAGGAATGGTTATTGCATGACTGGGTCCGCCATTTCCGTAAAGATACTTAGGACTGTGTTTAGTCCGACGATTATGGCTCTTAGGACATACGCTATCTTCTGTAACTTGAATCCTAGGTAGGAGGAGAGGGGGCAACTGACCGGAAGCTGCCAATAGGAACCTTTCAGGTCTACCAAGACTGTGAACGCCCCTTTTTGAAATAGGGTCTTTATGTTCAGAAGGATTAAAATCCTGAACTTGCTGTTTTATTTGAACTTGTTGAGTGGCAACAAGTCCAGAATCACTCTGAGTTTTCTTGAGTCCTTCTTGTGAACACCAAACAGCCTTCCCTGGAATTCGATGGACTTTACTTACCACCTGTATGCTCTAGAACTCTAAGGTACACTCTTCTAGAACGGGTTTGGAGTGTAGGAAGAATTGAGAAAATGATGGTGGAGGCTTGTGTATTTTCCATCTAATCTTGATTAGGCCTGGGACCCAAGGATCAAAGGTCCAGCGATCCTGAAGGAACCTCCCTCCTACCAGAAGCATCTCTTTGCCTCGACTGATCAGAAGGTTTACCTTCTCGACCGCCTGCCTGAGCCACCGCAGTCATAGAAACTGTGGGATGTTGTTGAACAGACCGAGGAAAAGGTCTAGACTTTTCCGTCTTCCTTTTAGGTTGGGGACCGACATCCGTGGAAAACTTTCTCTTTGAAGAGATGCCCCACTTCTGGAGAAGGCTCGTATTCTCCATGGTGGCTATCTCAATCATTTCTTTGACTACCTCGTTTGGAAAGAGGTCTCTACTCCAGATGATGGAAGATATCAGCTTCCTGGGTTCATCTTTCACTGTTGAGGCAGCAAACATGAACTCCCTACAGGCTCTCCTAGCCTTCATAAAAGCATATAGGTCTTTTACTAATTTGGCCACATGTATTTTGGCCATGACCATGAGCGTGTCTGGGGTACTTTGATGGGCTGAACACAACTCTATGCAGCTCTGTAGGGATAGGGAGGGTGCAAGTCTCTCCTTTGTCTCTTGTTCCTTGCACAGCAGAAACTCAGAAAGTTTATGGAGATTCTCGCTAAACTGTCGGCCAGCGACGTCCGCGTCTAGTTTCCCTACTGAAAAGTTTAAGAGGACTTCCTTCTAATCCTTCTCCTATATGGGTAAGGCTAGTGACAGAGGCTTGCACTCCTCAAGTACAGGACATGGTTTGCCTGCCTCCAATGCCTTGGCAACAATACCTGACTTTCACGTAAAGGGGAATGTTATTGAAGCCGGAGCAAGAAAGATAGGGTATCTCTTACTTTGTGCGAACCTTTTTGACACCAAGTAACCCGCCTTTTTCAGGCTACTTCACAAGATAGCCTGTGGCTTATCATGGTCGAGAATCATGAGTTCCTTCAGTTCCGTTTCTTTTCCTGACGTTGGTTCATGCTTCAGCCGAATGAAGCTATTAGGGAAAGCGATAAAGTTTGGCCAAAACTGGATTTCGTCTAAAGGAACAGCTCCCATCTTCTCCGAGATGTAGAGTTTGCTATCTAAAATCGGCATAAGCTCTGCGTACCTCCAGGGATTGGTTTTGGAACATGCCGGGAGGTCTTGCTCTCTGGGTCGCTTGTATGATCCTTGGGGGGCGACAAGTGGAGCTTCACAGAGCTCTGTCTTAAGTTTCGCTTCCTCCATTTCGCCTTGTTTGCAAAAGCTTTCCATTAGACCCGTAAGAAGGGCCAGTTACTAGTGCATTTTATCTAATAGAGGGGTAAAAGTTAAAGATGTCGAGGTTAACGGCTCCAGAGCCGGCACAGACGGAGGCAATTCCGACGTGACATTGTCAACTTCTTCCCGGGGTGGTTTCCTGCCCTCCGTCCCGAAGGCTATTTGGACGCAGGGAGGTGCGAATCGTGCCTGGGGCACCACAATTTCCCTACTTGTTTTCGGGAATAGTAAGCTATGCATCCTATCGTTAGGTAGGTATGGTCCCAGAGAGATCTTCTGTAACCCTCTTACCCAATTGCGTAGTTTCTTACGAGCCGCATCCCTCGACTCCATTGACTTGGGATTATCAAAACCTTCGGACACTAATGTCTGACAGATATTGCAAACTTGGGGGTCACAATATTGCAGGGATTCGGAAATAATATTGCAGGGGGCATGAAACCTGCATACATCATGACCGTAAAAGTACTTACTCTTAATGTTGCAGAAGACTGCAACACATTTCATCTGGGGTTCCTCCTGTAAAGAAAGGAAAGCAGAATGAGTATATAATTGATTATCTCATCTGATAAGCAATATGTAATATTCATGCTTTAATTATTATAGCTTAGGATAGTAAGCTAGAAAGGGATAGTGGGAGACACATACCTGTGTATCCCTTGCAAGCAATTGCTGTTACTTCCCCTCAGTATTAAATATAAAGAGTTTCCTTTATCAAGGCAACTCGAACGAAAGGGTTCTAACTCCTAGGGGTAGAAAAAGTGTACATTGCCATTGCCCCTTCTAATTATTTAATACTGTGGGGTAAGGATAACTGATTTCTATTCAGAGTATTAAAGGAATTCTATTCTTTCAATATAGGTTTGGTCTCAGCAGAAGCCTGCACAAGGGTACCCAAGATATGTTAGAAATTAACTAATGTTTAATCATACTATAGTTTTCTGTTTGCAGTATTTACTATATTACAAAATACCGGCTACTGTACAATTACATATTGTAGTTCATCCAGTGTGCTGCTGGTTTGGCTAGCATCTGGCAACACGGTCCAGCCGACATGACGCCGACTGGACTAGGAAATATAAAAGACACATATTTGTGTATCCTACCCAGCCCATTTGCTGTGGCCTTCCTTTCCAATATTAAAATCATAGAATTTCTGATCAGGGAAGCATGAAGATAAGGGTTCTAACCTTTAAGGATAGAAAGTGTACTACCACCAGCCCTTTGATTTATTTATTATTGTAAGGTAAAACGTAAATTGAATTCTAATCAGAATATTGAAGAAGTTCTATTCTTTCAATATAAGATTGGTCTCAGCAAACACCTGGCAAGGATACCCAGGATATGTTGGAAAATAACTACTAGTATAACCCTGGAAAGGTATGATGGGTCGTACGCGACCCCTACAGCATTTTCAAAACCTGTTTTTTTCCCCATAAATCATCAGCTGTCTCGAATATGGAAGTGATCGACCTGCAAGGGGTGACTAGTCTACATGCCATTGTCTGCTTTAGGACTGATTTTCGTCTAACTTCCCTCCTTCCCCGTTTTTTTAGCCCCCCCCCCCCCCCCCTCCAGGGGTCGACCTCGACCCTGACATACCTTTATAGGAGTAAGTGATCAAACAGCAAAGTTATTACATAATTATAAATTGTCGAACAGTGTTGCTACTTGTTTGGTTTTTTATAGTTGGAAAGTGTGGATGGAGGGTGTGTCTACCACTTGCGTGACATTAGTTTTGGCTTAGATGCCATATATTGCCATGAGGTCCATTTTCCCGGAAATGCTAATTTCTGAATTCTTTTTATTTTTTTGCAAATTTGATTTTTTTCTATTTATTTTGATTTATCTTCAATAATGGCCAGCAGGCAGTATTCCCTCGGCATGGATGTCATCAACACACTTCTAATGGAGTTAAAAAGAGATGTTGATGATAATATGGAGTTTGCAACCCAATTCTTCATTTCAAGTGGTAGATTGGGCTGTAAGAGTTGTTGCGGTCTGCGGCCATTTTGTTGACATACCAGAAAGGTAAGTTGGCATATCTCTATATATTCTTGTTCTGTATAGAATTCGTGATATTTTGGTATATCTTAATGCATAAATATCATATTTTATAGGAGATACAATGATTTTCATAAGAAATTTACATTGTGAAACTAGGCCGTCAAAAAATGACCTTTACATTTCGCCCCTGATATAACAGTAAATTACATCTTAGTGCGCATTTTATTATGTATTTCTGTTCTAGGATAATATGAATTTATTCTAAAAAAAATTAGCCTCTTCCTATTTCATTAGGGTACCCCAAAAAATTCATGAAATTTGGACAAATGTTTTTGGCCAAAAAAAGTTACCCTTTTTTTCTCATTTCAGATCTTGACTTCTATAGGTCCAACTCATTTCCAGCAATTACATGCTGTTGCTTTGCCATCTAAGAAGGTGTCCCTAAATGGATTTATGTGTATATGTATATTTCTATTTTTTGTGAATATTTACGTAGTCTTTTTTTGTATACTTAAATTTTTAATATATTTCCAATAAATAGTTATTTTGTAGATGGGTATCATTTATATTTTCAGTAGTTTTTAGCATTCTTTGAAGTATTTTTAGCAAGTCAAACAATACAGATTGATGCATAACTAAATTTTTCCTGAATTTTTTTCAGAGTCGGGGTCGCGCGCGACCGAGTATACCCTTGAAGGGGTGTCCGAGGAGCGTACCTATCCAGGGATAATATATACAATAGTTTTCTATCTGCAGTATATACTATACTGCAAATATACTGATTACTGTATAAACATATACTCTAATCCAGCCAGAATATAGCTGGCATAGCTAGTCCCTGCCGGCACAGCCCGGCCAACATGCTAGCTGCAAGAGAGGGAGAGAGCATGAAGTGGAGGACTTCCTTATTACTGTGTATGAATACACTAAATAAGGATGTAAATATATAATTTACTGCCTTTCCCCAGAAAAGAGGTTCAAATGGAAGGGAAGAATGCATCATTCAGGCTTCCATCAACCACCAGTACCATCGCCAGCAAGTCCGGCCGGCATATGGCCGGCAGGCTAGCACCCGACACCACTGGCACAATCAACATGCCGCCAGCTGAGTCAGCACCTGCCGGCGCACGCCGTCAGGGTTAGTACCCTATCAACAGTACTTGTGGCCGGCAGTTCAAGGGAGGACTGAACAGCCTTGGTGACAGAAAAGACTTCCCTCCAACGGCCATCATGGCTGCTGGCAGCCGCAAAAGCCGCCGGCAGCCGCCAGAGCCGCCGGCAGCCGCCAGAGCCGCCGGCAGCCGCCAGAGCCGCCGGCAGCCGCCAAAGCCGCCGGCAGCCGCCAAAGCCGCCGGCAGCCGCCGGCAGCCGCCAAAGCTGCCGGCAGCCGCCAAAGCCTCCGGCAGCCGCCAAAGCCTCCGGCAACCGTCATGGGCACTGGCAGTTGACATGGCCGCCGGCAGCCGGCATAGCCACCTGCAGCCTTCATAGCCGCTGGCAGAGTTCATAGCCACCGGCAGTTGTCATTGCCGCCGGCAGCAAACATGGCCGCCGGCAGTCGTCATGATCCCCGGCAGTTGTCCTACCCTCTGGCAGCCGGCATGGCCGCTGGCAGTTATCATGGCCGCTGCCAGTTATCATGGCCGCTGGCAGTTATCATGGCCGCCGGCAGCCGTCATGGCCACCGGCAGCTGGCATAACCGCCGGCAGTCAGACAACAGCTGTTAAGAAGGAGTCCGTCCAGCCCCGCAACCCATCGGCAATCAGTGATATTGCAGGACAATGGCCCAAAGAGTAGCAATGGCAAGGCCATCAGTAAAGGACAGAGAGGGTAGGGAAAAGGGTCCTGTATAAGGTCTGAAAGGCGCCGGCAAGATTGTCGGTTTTATCACACCCCTAAGAAAATCTGTTTCAGTATCAGCGCTATCCTAGGCGGCAGGAGAATATCTATTCTCCAGCCTAGGGTCTACCAATACAGTTAAGGGGACGGCGGCAGTGCCGCCTCCTCTTAACAAGGGAGAAATAAAGTTCCAGTGCCGGCGCCATCCCAGGTGGCAGAAGAATGTCTATTTTTCAACCTAGGGTCTGCGAGCTCAGGACTAGTCTTGTAGACCCAAGGGATAAGGTGGCGGCATCATACAACCACATAAAGTGCGGCCTAGGGAGGACTAGCCTCCTATGCCGGCAGCCTAGCCAGCAGGGGAATGACTATTCACCCGGCCAGCCGGCTGCCAGCACAAGACTATAAACTCTGAGGTTCTGACCGAATCCAAAAACTTGCAATCTGTGGCTAAGGGAAGGGACAGAAAACCCTAGGCTTGTCATGCCTGAATGAAAACTAGAGGCACAACCCACTAGGGTTGTAGCCTAAGGCTACACTCAGAGGGAAGGAGGGATTACCCTTAAATCTCCACTGAAGACGAGTATCGGTTATATAATAGTTCTAGGAGATATCTATTTCCACCTGAATTGATAAACGATACACGAGGGTAAACGGGGAAATGGCTGAAAGTATAATACATTGCCTTGGTTAGGTTACCTAGCCAAGACGAGATCTCGGTTACCTAAGTCACCGAAACTCTAACGTATATGATCGACATAGAAAAGGAAAAATTATGCATACCATAAAAATCTTTACAAGTATAAATAGCCGAAATAGCTCTCATAATTGATTAATTAATGCTATTTCCACCGGGAATGTCGTTCTACTAACTAAATAACACATGCCTAACGAACGACAGCGGCCATGGCGCCTCCGGTATCAGGCCTAGCTCCTGAGCACAATAAATTCTCTAATTTCACTGTGAAACAGGAGCTATAATATACACATTGTAAAGAATCAATACTCAGCTTTCCAGAGGCGAAAGAAGCTGGAGATTGCATAATAATCCTTGCAGAATCGATCGAAAAAGTTAGATCAACAGGGAACACCACCGTGTGAATTCGCTACAAAATTAGGAATGTCCTCCATCTTGGATATGGTGCCGTCTTGATACTCAATATTAGTATGGGAAAGAGGGTAATCATGATAACGGCTTCCCTTCCAAAATTGCCACTCTTCCCCCTCGGAGCGAAAACGCTATTCGGGGTCAAGATTACTATGTGTCGTATCAAGATATATGTCACCTGATTTATGCGATATCCTTAAGAGAATGTTAAGGATATTTTGGCCAGTAGTTAGAATTTTGGAGACCTAGAGGTAAATTCTCTGGGAATATCACTGTAGTTCATATATCCCTTGGAAGCTACTATTAGGAACCTTCCATCAGGACGACATGGCTTGAGCCTAAATATATATATATATATATATATATATATATATATATATATATATATATATATATATATATATATATATATATATATATATATATATATATATATATATATATATATATATATATATATATATATATATATATATATATATATGAAAGAGAAAAGATGTAACTGTAGGGGGCTTAATAGAGGTTTATTGTAATACAGTTTGTATCG
>NC_090730.1:35052568-35067568 GCF_036898095.1 Palaemon carinicauda
GTAGAACGGCACGAGGGATGTGAAAGGCCGTGAATGAAATCAAACACCTGTCGGCGCATGGGAGCAGGAATCCAAGGTCGTGGTCTACCAGTGCTGACGTCACAGAGGAGGGTGGTGTTGGAGTCGTCGAGGGGGAAGTCTTCCCAACGGAGGGATGTGCAGGATGTCCTTCATGCTTGATATTCTGGATCCTGCCGTTGGGCCTCAGCCAGGGCGTTGTAATCCAATCCCAGTTGAATGGCAGCCAACGTTTTTCTTGACAGGGCATCGGCAACGGGATTCATTTTCCCAGTGACGTATTGCAGGGTGCAATTGTATTCAGCCACAGCGGAGAGATGTCGGCGTTGCCGGGCAGACCAGGAATCAGACTGTCGAGTAAAGGCATGCACCAGAGCCATGTGGTCTGTGCGAATGACGAAGGGCGTACCTTCTAAGAAATGACGAAAGTGACGGACAGCCAAGTACACCACCAGCAATTTTCGATCGAAGTCAGAATAGCCAGATTCTGCCTTGGACAGTTTTCTGCTGAAGAAGGCCAATGGGCGGGGCGTGCCATTGACCACCTGCTCGAGTACTGCACCAATAGCGAAGTCGCTGGCATCGGTGGAGAGAAGAAGAGGAGCATTTGGGATAGGAAAAGTGAGAGCAGCAGCAGTTGATAGGGCCTTCTTTGCATTGCAGAAGGCTGCTTCTTAAAGGGGACCCCACTTCAGGTCCTTTGGCTTGCCCTTGAGGGAGGCGTAGAGGGGAGCAAGAGTGGCGGCAATGGATGGCAGAAAACGGTGATAATAGTTGATCATGCCCAAAAATTCCTGCAGAGCTTTGACGGTCGAGGGCACGGGGAAGTTCTGAACGGCTGCTACTTTCTCAAGGAGGGGGTGGACTCCTTCAAGAGTGATGCGGTGCCCTAAGAACGACACTTCGTTGGCGCCAAAGGTACACTTGTCGTACCGGACTACAAGGCCGTTTTGTTGCAAGCGGTCGAGCATGATGCGCAGGTGACGGAGGTGTCCCTCTTTTGAGGAGGAGAACACAAGTATGTCGTCCACATAACCTACACAGAAAGGGAGGTGCTATCCATGAGACGTTGAAACGTGGCCCCAGCATTACGAAGGCCAAAACAGGAGTAATTGAAGGTGTATGTACCAAAGGGAGTGGTGATGGCAGTCTTGGGGATGTGTTCTGAGTTCATAGGCACCTGATAATACCCCTTCAGGAGATCAAGCGTAGAGAAAACCTTTGCTTTGTGCAGGTAGGAGGTCACGTCGGCAATGTTTGGTAGGGGGTAGTGATCCGGTTCTGATTTCATGTTCAGGTGCCTGTAATCCCCGCACGGACGGAGGGAGCCGTCTTTCTTCAGAACAATGTGTAAGGGTGACGACCATAGGCTGGAGGCCTTTTGGCAAAGGCCCATTTCTTCCATTTCGGCGAACGTCTGTTTAGCGGCTATCAATCGATCCGGTGCCAGATGTCTGAATTTGGCTAAGACTGGGGGCCCGTTGTCTTGATATGGTGGAAATTGCTGTGTTTGCCAGGAGCCGTGGGTTTTTGGCCATGTTCCGGACGGAAAACTTCCGAATACGACGTGAGGAGGTGTGTGTAGTCATCCGTGAGTGCGCTGATGTGGAGAGCAAGGTTAGAAGGGGCGGGTTGAAGAGGTGTCGACAAGTACGAGTCTACGTTGACCAATCGTTGGTGGGCGACATCGACCAGAAGGTGGAAAAGAGAGAGGAAATCGGCACCGAGGATTAGCATTGTGACCTCAGGAACGAGAAACTTCCAATTGAATTTACCGTTTCCGAACGATAATAAGAGGTTCTCGTAACCGTAGGTGGGTATCGCAGATCTGTTGGCAGCTACCAAGCGGACGTCAGCAGATGTAGAAAGACTACGTCGTGTCTTGAAGAGTTTCCTTGGCAAAAGAGAACGACAAACACCCGTGTCTACCAAAAATCGCACGCCCGTTGCTGCATCAAGTAAAAAGAAAAGATTACAAACATGGGAGGCCACCGCCATGAGTGATGGCCTACTTACACGTTTTTTGGCCACTGACAATCCTCGGCACATTTCTTCGCGGTTGCCCCGAATCTGAAGTGGTAGTAGCAAAACTGCGGCGGATGGGAGGCTGTAAGTGGCTGTAGAAGTCGTTTGTTGGGGCGCGAGCGATTGGTGGGTGGTGGATGGCTTTGTCGCCATTTCGGCACCTCACGGGGTAGTCGTGTATGTCCTACGGCATTCATGTCAGCTTCGGTTGACGTTGAATAGGCATCCTCTTCGTCAGCGGTGGAGGCGTTGATGGAGGTCTTGAAGTGGCTGTCCATAAGGACGTCGGCTTTGGTCATCAAGTCCTTTATGGGTAAACTATCGACATCGGGTATGGCAGCGTGTATAGGTCCGTGTAAACGGCGTATCCAAAGGGCACGAAGTAGGTTCACCTCACGAGGAGAGTCGTCTGAGCAGGTTGAAGGCGAGCGATACTGGTCATTTCCCTGAGGGCAAGCGAAGCCCTTTGGTCCCCCAACGGTTGTTGAGAGAGCTGAAAAAGCTTTGCTATACCGGCAGCTGGCGACGGCGAGTATTGCTGCAGAAGGTATGTTTTGATGGCGTCATACGCTATTGGGGTGTCTCCTTGTTCACAAAGCCAATCGGGTATTTCTGGGAAGGTGTACTCGGCTATCGCCGCGAGAACATAATCTGCTTTGGTGGTTGAGCGAGTCACGCCGTTGATGAGAAACTGGACTTCTGCGCACTGAAACCAAACAAATGCCTCTCCGCTGGCGAACGGTGAAAGTTTCAATGGAACAGCCGCAGCGCCAACTTCTGTAGAGTCCGTCATAGTACCAACGATGGAGGGGCGAGGGGGGTGGGGGTGGAAGGCGGTGGGAGCGAGTCGACTGCCGGGGTCACTAATGTGACGGCCGTGAGAAAGGTTATGACTCAAAGGCAGGATGCAATCAACTGACTAACTTTATTAAAGAACACTCTCCTTTATATACAAAATCTCAAGGCAACAGGAAAATACATGTTCGAGAAAATGACAATGTTACATAGGCGACACACAGACATGTTTGTTTTGGTTCTTTTTAGTGCGAGGGAAGAGCGTAGATGCAAGCGTAATGTATACAAAATAATTTATGTACAATCGTGTGACATACAGTTGGTACACACACACACACACACACACACACACATATATATATATATATATATATATATATATATATATATATATATATATATATATATATATATATATATATATATATATATATATATATATATATATATATATATATATATGTGTGTGTGTGTGTGTGTGTATTTATGCATATACTGTATATATATATATATATATATATATATATATATATATATATATATATATATATATATATATATATATATATATATATATATATATATATATATATATATATATATATATATATATATATATATATAAAACGGATTTTGAGCGAAGCGAAAAATCTATTTTTGGGTGAGATGGCCATGTCGTCCTGATGGAAGTTCCTATAGGGTAACTTCCTAGGGTATATTACAACTACGGCGATATTCCCAGAGAATTTACCTTAAGGTACCAGAATTCTAACTCCTGGAGCAAGTATCCCTCGTGAAAGGGATATCGCGACATATCAGAGGACGTATTCTAGACACGCCACATGGCAATCTACAACCTGGACAGAGATTTCGTCTCGTAGGAGGTGATTGGCGAGATACGAATTCGGGAAAGAAAAAGGGGAGCCGCTCAAAGGCTTCCCTATCCTCCGATTCGTATGCGTGTCTGGCGCCAATCCTGGCGCCATCTGTATTCCTTGTAGCGTACACGAGGTGCTACAGATACTGTATGTAGGGAGGGGTCCTACAGCCCTTTCTTAGAAAGGCAAGGGCGGGTCCATCAGGACGACATGGCCATCTCACCCAAAAATAGATTTTTCGCTTCGCTCAAAATCCGTTTTTTGGGCTCAAGCCATGTCGTCCTGATGGAAGTGTACCAGAGCATTACTGTATCTGTGGATTCTCAGAACGTGCCGTACTCCCCGGAAGTAATTTTTTCCCCGGTCGACTAGACCTAGAGACTTAAGATGTTACCGTTATACATCTTTTCAACTAACTATAAACTATGTTAGAGCTTCCTGCCCCCTACAGGGAAGAGTCCTACTAGACTCTGGAAAAGTCTCGAAGAGTACTTATACCTATATATGAATACCAGGCAAGCTAATATAGTGGTCTCGCCCTATATTAAGTAAAGCATAGTTTGTATAGAACCACTGCGTCAATATATATTGACCAGTAATCCGCACAATACTTGTATTGGACAAAGGTTTATATCCGCATAGGAAGAAACTAATAAAACTACCTCGTCCCTTTATGGGACGGAGTCCTCCCATTAGGGGACTACATAAACCAATGCAACATAGCTTGCATAACAGAACAATTCTACCAGAATTATCCCAGATAAGATACATAGAATTAAATGCTCAGTTATACCAATAAATTGACACAGGTGAAAGAGACGCAAGGTTCTCAAGAACAAGTTTATTGACAGACAATAAACAGACAGGTTAACAACAAATATATATATATATAATATATATATATATATATATATATATATATATATATATATATATATATATATATATATATATATATATATATATATATATATATATATATATATATATATATATATATATATATATATATATATGTATATATATATATATATATATATATATATATATATATATATATATATATATATATATATATATATATATATATATATATATATATATATAAAAGAGGATAACCCAAAACTTTAAGCATAAGTATGATAGTAAACAGAACTTGTTTATCTGAAAGAAAAACCATTAAACGCCACTTTAATAAGATACCGAGGTATCAAGTCATAAAAGTCTGTATTATAAATCAATCACATTAGCGTTAGAAACGCTCGGCACACATGTCTGTACTTATGCTAGGTTCACCTTTGAAAGAAGGAACAGTCTATGTAGGCACTTGGTGCCCTCATTTAGTTTGTAGTACAGTATGTACCTACACACTCACCCTGGACTTAATCGTCCCAATTAAGACCACTGTTCCTCGCAGAGTTAAACAGTAGGGTTAACTACACGACCCACTGCTACCACAGATCTCTTTAGTTCCTCTACTTGCTTTGCATAGTGGCGAAAGAACACTCTGGAAGACTTCCAGCCCGTGTGTGAACGTAGATGTTCAAAATCCATACAATTAAAGAAATTTAGGGATGAGGCAACTTTCCTCGGATCGTGACCTGCAGGTGTACTGTCAGGATCCGCTCTGCGAATAAAATATGTGATTTTCGCTCTGAGTTGATTCAGAGATAAATTTGAGCCTGATGTTTCTCCCCTGAATAGTTGACCACCCTTGAAGTCTGAAGTTCTACGAAGATAGACCTTTAGGCCTTCTACTGGACATAGAGATGCATCTTCTTTCAGAGGGCAGATTCTCCAGGGACCCCACCTGTTGGTGGGTAACTCATTCTTGGCGAGAAACGTAGGATCCGGAAACAGGTTCAGATCCCCCCCATCCAGGAACTGAACACGACCTGCCTCTCTCGAGAGGGCTACGATCTCACTAACCCTGGCCCCGGACGCGAGTGCAAATAGGAAAATAACTTTTTGCGTCAAATCCTTTAACGCACATTCTTCATTGCTCAACAGGGAGGCGAAATGAAGAACTTTGTCTAAAGACCATGAGATGGGCTTTGGAGGTGCTGAAGGTGTGAGCCTAGCGCAAGCTTTCGGAACTTTATTAAAGATCTCGTTACCTAGGTCGATCTGGAAGGCAAATAAAATGGGTCTCATCAAAGCAGATTTACACACTGAAATCGTGTTAGCTGCCAACCCTTGGCCATGGAGGTGGATGAAGAAAGATAAGCAGAAGTCTGTTGAGATCTCCTGCGGATTCTTTGCCTTTACAAAGGCCACCCATTTTCTCCAAGATGACTCATATTGCCTTCTAGTCGATTTCCTCTAGGAAGTCTATGCTGGCTTTCGAAATCCCGAACCGCTTTCTCACTGCTAGGGCGAGAAAATCATGAGCCGCAGGGTCCGGGTTTTCTGTAATGAAGCGCAGACAGTCGACTTCTGGACTCGCTGGGTCAGAACTGGATTTGGTAGCGGCACAAACTTCATCTGTAGTTCCAACGCCAAGGGGAACCACATACTGTTCGGCCACTTGTGGGCCACTATTTCCGCTACCCCTTTGAAGGATCTCAGTTTGTTGAGGACCCTCAACAGAAGGTTGTGACGAGGGAACAGATAAATCCTGGACCATCTATTCCAGTCGAGGGACATCGCGTCCACTGCTTCCGCTAAGGGGTCCTCGTACGGGGACACGTACAGGGGCAACTTCTTGTTGTCTTTCGTCGCAAAGAGGTCTATCTGCAGTTCTGGGACTTGATTCAGAATGAAGGAGAATGATCCTGCGTCTAAGGACCATTCCGACTCTATCGGTGTGAACCTGGATAGAGCGTCCGCTGTCACATTGCGGACTCCTTGAAGGTGAACTGCCGACAGGTACCACTTCTTCTTTTCCGCCAATCGGAAAATGGCTAACATCACCTGGTTGAGAGGTGGTGACCTCGACCCTTGTCGATTCAAGCATCTCACAACCACCTCGCTGTCCATCATCAATCTTATGTGGATCGAGTGACGCGGGGAGACTTTCTTTAAGGTAAGGAGCACTGCCATAGCTTCTAGAAAGTTTATATGAAAGGTCCTGAATAGCTTGGACCTAGTCCCCTGGACTTTTTTCCGATGAGAGTTACCTCCCCATCCCTCCTTTGAGGCGTCTGAGTGAATCGTCATCGACGGGGGAGGTGGCTGAAGAAGAACCGACTTCTTTAGATGTCTGGCTTGGGACCAAGGCCTGAGGAGAGTACGTAGCCAAGGCGGCACTTGTCTTCTCAGATCTCTTCTCGCGTTTGATGCATACCTTCTCCAAATTCCGGTTGCATCCTTTAGCTGTGCTCTTAGCACTGGGTCTGTCACTGAAGCAAACTGGAGAGAGCCTAGTACCCTCTCCTGTTCGCGTCTTGATATCCTTTCGGAATCTAGAAGTCTCTTGACAGAGCCCGCTATCTCCTTCCTTTTCTTCGTCGGGATGGAGAAACTGTGTGACAAAAGGTCCCAGTGGATTCCCAGCCACTGGAACTTTTGGGATGGAGAAAGTCGAGACTTTTTTCTGTTGATCTTGAAGCCTAGGTACTCTAGGAACTGGATCACCTGACTGGAAGCTTGCAAGCATTCGGTCTCGGATGCTGCCCACACCAGCCAGTCGTCCAAGTAGGCTACTACCTGAATTCCCTTTAGGCGTAATTGTTTGAGAGCTGCGCTCGCAAGCTTCGTGAAAACCCTTGGGGCTATGTTTAGCCCGAATGGCATGGCTCTGAAGGCGTATAGTCTCCGTTGTAGCCTGAACCCTAGGTAGGGGGAGAGTCGATGGCTGATTGGAATGTGCCAATAGGCGTCTGACAAGTCTATAGAGACTGAGTATGCCCTCTTGGGCAGTAAGGTCCTTATGTGTTGCAGTGTTAGCTTCTTGAATTTGCAATTCACTATGAACTTGTTGAGTGGCGACAAGTCCAGAATGACTCTGAGCTTTTCCGAGTCTTTCTTGGGAACACAAAACAGCCTCCCTTGGAATTTGATGGACTTCACCTTTCGGATCACCTTTTTCTCCAACAGTTCTTGAACGTACTCCTCCAGAACGGGGGTGGAGTGTTGGAAAAACCGAAGGCACGGGGGTGGAGTGCTCTACCAGCTCCAGCCCAGTCCATTCTTGAGTAGGCTTTGGGCCCAGGGATCGAAGGTCCAGCGATCCCAAAATTTCATCAGTCTCCCTCCTACCGGTATTGTTTCACTTGGACTGCCGTCCTGAGGTCTTGCCTCCCTGACCACGACCACCTCTGAATCCCCTTCCCCTTGAGGGGCGCCTAGACGAGCCTCTGGCTGCTCCTCTAGGTTTTGCACGAAAGGAAGAAGACTGTCCTTCGAACGTTGGGGTGAATGCGGTGGACTGACCTGGCACAGCCTGGGGTACCCACTGAAAAGTGGTCGGGGTTTATGCCACCATCTGGGGCACTGGGGGCAATGGCAATTGCAGTTGCTGTTGCTGTCTAAAAGGCTTGGCTGGCCGAGACGGTAGCCTAGTCCTCATAATCTTCCTCTTTGGTTGAGGACCCTCATCCGGGGAAGACTTTCTTTTGATAGCCAGGCCCCACTTCTGGAGAAGGTTTCTATTCTCCACGGCGGCCTTATCAACAACTTCTTTGACCACATCGGTAGGGAAAAGATCTTTTCCCCAAATGTTGGAGGAGATTAACTTCCTTGGCTCGTGTCTCACCGTAGCCCCGGTGAACACGAACTCCCTGCAAGCTCTCCTTGCCTTGACGAAGCTATAAAGGTCCTTCGTCACTGTGGCTAGGTGAGACTTAGCCACCACCATGTACATTTCATGGACCTTGGGGTCACTTGCCATCGTCTCAAGAGTAGTCTGATGAGACATTGAGGCAGCCAGTCTTTCTTTTGTCTCGAACTCTCTTCGTAAAAGAGAGTCGGACAGCTTGGGGAGGTCCTCGCTGAATTGCCGTCCGGCAATATCAGCCTCCAACTTTCCCACTGAGAATGTCAGATGGACATCCTTCCAGTCTTTGTGGTCCATAGGCAGGGCCAGCGACAAGGGTTTACACTCCTCCAGGGAGGGGCAAGGCTTGCCGGCCTCGACTGCCTTTAGGACAGCCGCAAACCCTTTCTGTAAAAAGGGGAAGGCTCTAGCAGGAGAGGACACAAAAGAAGGGAGCTTCTTGCTCAATGCAGCTACCATCGAGTTAGAGAAGCCCCTCTCTTTCATCGAGGATGAAAGTAGGGCTTGAGCCTTAGCGTGGTCCATAATTATGACCTCCTTCGGCTCTGTCTCCTCCCTTGAAGCTGGTTCTTTTCTCAGCCGGACATAGCAGTCCGGATATGATGCCTTGCTGGGCCAGAATTCCACCTCCTCTAGGGGAACTGAACCCAGCTTATCCGAGATGACGATCTTTCCAGTCGTCATCGGCATGTGCTCAGCATACCTCCATGGGTTAGCATCTGAGCATAAGGGAAGGTCTTTCACATTGAGCCTTGATCCTTTTCCGGGGCCCATGTGATTCTGCCAGGGACTGCATACGCAGTTCCATAGCAGCCGCCTTCTCCTAATTCTCCTTCTGCATTTGTTGGATCATTCCAACAATCAAAGAGAGTGCCTGTCCCAGTTCTGCTGGGAGACCGGCCGATGTTGAGGGGACAGGCTCCGGAATCTGAACCGGAGTAGCCGACACCTCGTCGACCTCATCCTCTACGACATCCGGGGTTTGAACTTCATCCTGACCTTCTGCCAGGAGGTCTTGTTCCAAACGTTCGTCCAGGTCAGACATCCTGTCATCTAACTGGATGTCTTGCATCGCGACTGCGACTTCCAAGTCCACCTGGACTTGATCTTGAAGGATCTCCTCTTGAGGCTGGGGAATCATTACATCAGCTGATGCCTTGGGAAAAAGATACGCCCTCATCTTCTCACTTGGAAGATAAGGGCCAGAGGTGTTCTTTTTGAAGCCCCTTTCCCAGGTACAAAGCTTCTCCCTTGCTATATCCCTTGATTCCGCCGTTCTAGGGGAATCAAAAGCCTCAGTAATCAGGTTAGTGCATACAGTACATACCTGAGGGTCCCAATACTGGAGATCATTCTTGGAGACAGCGCATGCTGCGTGTCTCCTACAACACTCATGTCCACAGAGGTACTTGCTGCGGACGTTGCAGAAAACATTTCCGCACTTCGGAGGGTCCTCCTGTAAAGAGAAGAAATTTCCATGAGTATCAAGTGAACTATGTATCACTGGATATGCATAGTATAGCATAACAATTCATAAAGGAAAGACACACACTTGTGTTTCCTTCACAACCCATTGTTGCAGCCTTCCAGATAATAAAATCAAAATGGTTTATCTCTTCTAGAGTAACCAATGCAAGGTTTCCAGAGGAAACAGGTGGAGCTCACACCTAAGCAATGATTTTAAAATCCTGGATAATAGACAGGAGAGAACTCAGCTTCCTATCTGTAGGGCAACAGCAAAGGGATGTGCCAGAAAACACAATAGTGTTAGAAGACACAGTGCTGTACCACAACCCTTACCATAGTTTTCTTCTTACTGTATATGTTATACTGAAGAATACTAGTACAGTATAGGGGGATGTGTGCCGGCCTGCCTTTGCCGGCCGGCACACACCATAACTAGCTTTAAAGTATACTACTTAACAGCTATAAGGCGGCAGCACTCTGGTTCAAATGCCTGTGCCGGTCGGCAGCAACTGCCGTCCGGCAACAGCCAATGTTGGCCGGCAATGGCTGCCGGCCAGCAACTACACAAGGTAGTACTCAGCTGCCGGCCACACTCTTGGTGACCGGCAGACAAGGGCTGACATAAGCCGGCCGGCAAAGGTACAAGACCGATACCAGCCGGCAGCAAAAGAACCAGAGGACTACACCTGCCCGGCTGCCACTAGAAGAAAAATAGAATGGATGCCGGGATAAGAGTGTACACAACCTCCAAACCCGGCAACCAAAAGAGTGCATATAAGGAAGGGGAGAAACTAATTCAGGCTTCCTGACCAATGCCGTCTGGCTCTACAGGCAGGCATGGATGAGGGACCAAGAGAGGTCCGGGCAGCACTCGAAAACATAGGACCCTTGCCGGCCAGCAGCTCTGCCGGCCGGCAAGGGGCTGAGTCAATTCCACATCCTAACCTATACTAGGTCCAGATGTAGAACGACGTACAGTACAGTAATGGCTCGGCCATTACGGAGAAAGAGGGGGAAGGGACAAGAGGGTCCTGCCAACCTTGCTTTAGTGACAGATCACACGCAGCCAAGAAACTTATCTTAGCCTAAGGGAGATCTAAGGGGGAAGACCAGCAATACTTGCCAGCTCCCAGAGCACCAAAGCAAGGAAGGCGTTGCTACTCCCAGGGAAAGAACTTATCCTCCCCCGAGAACAGCAACAAGGACTAGTCTGGTAGGTCACAAAAGAAGGAATCATATCCATAGAAACCTTCGGTAGTGACCTAAGGGAGCTAAGCTCCCTTTGTCTGTGTTATCAGCGAGGGGGACTCAGCCCCAAGCCAGACAACACAGACTCAGACTAAAAAACTCTGTTGTTCTGTCCCTCTTGAACCATACTACAGGAACAGGAAGGTACAGTAACACCCCAGTATAGTTTTATCGAAATTAAATTTGTAAAAAACCACTTAGGGATAAGCCCAAGGCTTAAACAGAGGGAAAGGGATTGCATACCTTCTCCGAAGAAAAGAAAGCAACTGGGGAGTATGATAAAGTATACTAAGGCTCCATAAGCAACTAGCCTAGGCACCAAGAGAATCGATTACCTAAATCACCGAAACTCACTCGTATACTATCTTGGAAATATTCAACACAGTCTAAAATGTATAAAATATAGCCTAAAGCTTCAATAAAATTTTAATTACACTCGGAAAAAACCATAATCATGCATGAAGTACTAGGACCAAACGACTAGGCTACATGGCCTAGCGTAGGCCAGAATGGCGAATACTTCGCCAAATAATACTAAGCACGAAAGGAAATCCTATGTAATGCTAAATAGCTAAAATTTATTAAAGCAAAACAACCAGGAATGTCGCTCTGACTAACTAATTTATACCTAGCGAGCGACAGCGTCCAAGACGCCTCTGGTAGGCTACGGCTCTTGTATCAAAGATTAATCCTATTAATCACTCAAAATTTTACCAAGAGCCTACATTTATACATAAAAGACACTATACTCAACTTATCAGAGGCCGACGAAGACGGAGAAGTCATGAAAAGTAGAATAAATCCAAGATTTGCGAGAAAAACAGGAAAAAACACCGAGTTGTTAAGCTACGCAAAAAGGAATACAGATGGCGCCAGGATTGGCGCCAGGCACGCATACGAATCGGAGGATAGGGAAGCCTTGGGAGCGGCTCCCCTTTTTCTTTCCCGAATTCGTATCTCGCCAATCACCTCCTACGAGACGAAATCTCTGTCCAGGATGTAGATTGCCATGTGGCGTGTCTAGAATACGTCCTCTGATATGTCGCGATATCCCTTTAACGAGGCTCCAGGAGTTAGAATTCTGGTACCTTAAGGTAAATTCTCTGGGAATATCGCCGTAGTTGTAATATACCCTAGGAAGCTACCCTATAGGAACTTCCATCAGGACGACATGGCTTGAGCCCAAAAATATATATATATATATATATATATATATATATATATATATATATATATATATATATATATTTATATATATATATATATATATATATATATATATATATATATATATATATATATATATATATATATATATATATATATATATATATATATATATATATATATATATATATATATATATATATATATATGTGTGTGTGTGTGTGTGTGTGTATATATTCATATTCTGTATATATATATATATATATATATATATATATATATATATATATATATATATATATATATATATATATATATATATATATATATATATATATATATATATATATATATATATCACTCACTAAATCCCATCCGGAATTCTCCGTGTTGGGTCCTGCATCTGATATCGCCATTCTCTCCAGAGACTCCTATCCAATGCCATATGTGCCAGCTGCTGAAATGTCTCGCCTCTATTTGCTTTCTTGAAGGTTTTCACCCATGTATCTCTTGGTCGTCCTCTCGGTGTATTTCCGGCCAGTTGACCATGAAGCACTATCTATTGCCATCTGTCCTGTTCCATCCTCTGTACATGCCCAAATCATCTCCTCTGAATATCTTCCACTCTAATCAGAATTGTGTCCTCAACACCAGCTATTTCTCTCACTCTCTCGTTCGTAATTCTGTCCACCCATCTTACACCACAGATTCTTCTCAGACATTTCATATCAAAGGCTAATAACTTTTTCTCTTCTCTCTTCAGTATCCAGCATTCAGCACCGTATATCACTGTGGGGATTACTATTGCTCTTAATAGCTTAATTTTCAACTTAATGGATATATTTCTATCTTTCCAGATTCTTTTTAGCCTTTCAAATGCTTTCTGGCCACTTGGGATTCGGTCTTGAATTGCTCTTTCCATCTTTCCATCTGCTGTGAAAAACACTCCCAAATATTTAAATTCATTGTCTTGTTCCACTTCTACCTCTGATAGCTGTATTTCTAAGGCCTCTCTCTGGCGTCCAATTTTCATACTTTTGGTTTTTTCTCTATTTATCACTAATTCATACCTACAGCACTGCTCCTCCACCATTCTCAACACTCTCTGAAGTTCCTCCTTAGTTTCTGCTAAAAGCACTATGTCATCTGCATACCTCATGTTAGATATTTTTGTCCCTCCTATATCTATGCCACCCTCATAATCTCCAAGTGCCATTCTCATAACCCATTCCAAGTATAGGTTGAAGAGGTGTGGTGATAGTGGGAAACCCTATATAACCCCACCAGTGGTTATGAACTCTTCTGTCAAACACTTTCCTTCTCTTACTCTAGCCGATGTCCTTTCATACAATTTCCCGATGGTTTCCAGTATTTTTTGCTCTAATCCCCATTCCTTCAAAATCCTAATCATTCCTTCCCTCCATATGGAGTCAAACACTTGCCTGAAGTCAATAAATACACAATACAGATCTTTTTCCTTCTCCCAGAATTTTTCTATGATTTGTGAGAAGGTGAATACATGATCGATTGTTCCTCTACCCGCCCTAAATCCTGCTTGACCCTCATCAATTATTTCCTCTTCTTGCCTTGCTATTCTACTTTATATGATTTTTGCTAAAACTTTAAAAGCATGTGGTAATAGACTGATAGGCCTATGATTTTTGCATAAGGTGGTGTCCCCTTTCTTGCGTGTTGGAATTATAATGTTTTCAATCCAATCATTTGGAGCTCCTTGTCCATCTACTATATCCCTGCATAAATCACACAACAATCTTTCTACCATTTCACCGCCAGCTTCAAGCAATTCCTTTGGTAGTCCATCTATTCCTGGTGCTTTCCCACTTGACATAGCTCTTAAAGCTTTTCCCACTTCTTCTATCAGGAGATCTAGCGTTTCCTGTATGTTCCATAACTCTCCTCTTAGTTCTGGATAATCTTCTCCAGTTACCCGTCTTCCACTTCCATTTAGTTGTTCCTCGTAGTGCGTTTTCCAGATCTTCTCAACATCAGCCGTTGCTGATACCTTGTTGCCATCTGCATCTCTTACAGCAATTCCATTGTTTTTCCAACCACTTGTTAATCTATCTACTGCGGTGAATAGCTCTCTTGAATGGCCGTTTCTGAAACATTCCTCACATGTTTTACACAGGTCTTCTATCCATTTTATTTTAGTTCTTTTGCATTTATTGTCCACTGCTCTGCACTTTTGTCTATAACTTGCATTGTTTTCTTGGGATGGGTTTTCATTCTGTGTCGTTTTTGCTTCTCTCCTCTTTTGGCATGCATCCAATACTTCCTCTGTGACCCACTGTTGCTTTGCTTTCTTTCTTCCCAATATATATATATATATATATATATATATATATATATATATATATATATATATATATATATATATATATATATATATATATATATATATATATATATATATGTGTGTGTGTGTGTGTGTGTGTGTGTGTGTGTATGTGTATATATATATATATATATATATATATATATATATATATATATATATATATATATATATATATATATATATATATATATATATATATATACATATATATATATATATATATATATATATATATATATATATATATATATATATATATATATATATATATATATATATATATTTATTCATTTATATATATATATATATATATATATATATATATA
>NC_090730.1:35072568-35077568 GCF_036898095.1 Palaemon carinicauda
GCCTAATACTTATCACTAGTTTTGAACAGTTCTGGTAAAACTGAAACTCTGATAAAATATAAGAAGAATTCTGTTGACCTTTTTCTATGGAGTAAAAATATAACATAGGATGAGATGGATTGACCAGGTAGAGAGAATGAAATAATGAACCGGTTAAAATGTTGTCTGGATATAGCACCTTTGACGTCAGAGGCTTTATAATGACTTTATACGTATGCAGTATATCAACCAAAAGACAGTTGCCCTTAAGGAGTCACAGAAAAGGGCACAACGACTGGAGAGTACATCTCAAAGAGGGCATCTCTTATATGAGTGGATCCTCTCTCTCTCTCTCTCTCTCTCTCTCTCTCTCTCTCTCTCTCTCTCCTCTCTCTCTCTCCTCTCTCTCTCTCTCTCTCTCTCATAGACGAACTATCCATATATATATATATATATATATATATATATATATATATATATATATATATATATATATATATATATATATATATATATATATATATATATATATATAGTATGTGTTTGTGAGTGTGTGTACGTGTGTGTGTGAGTGCGTGTGTTTCTTGTCCTATGAATATTTCTATAGTATGAATGTTCCACATATTCATTTACTTGAATTTAAACATCCTGCTTATGTGATGACGATTTAATCATAGATTAGTTATCTAACATTACATGAATATGGTCTCTTTAACAAATAATTTTTCTTAGTGGTGTGAGTTCAGAGATTTAAAAAAAAAAGTTTTTCCGTGGGAGAAAAGTTAACAAACTTCCTCTGAAGGTTTAAATGACCTAAATTTGTATCAATACGTGTAAGAAATAACTTTTCACGCCTTGCGTGTCAACGTCACATACAGAGGTAAAAAAAAAAAAAAAAATTAAATATTATTTATAACGATTCGAGTTTCATCTTTTCCACCGAGGAGGACGAATATCTTAGATTACAATATGTACAGTATGCATATGTGTTTTGTAATGATTGTTTGTCTGTGTGTAGGTAAAGTGTCGGGTTACATTTTGATCCAGTTTTTAGTAGATTTTTTATCCCTCCTGAAAGAAATCTAATATACTTTCTTAGAATAAATGAATAAACATTCAGAGGCTGTATGCTCTAAATAAATTAATGTCGTAAATAAAAATCAAATAACATTGTAACTTTATTTTATAGCTAGTTTTAACCAGTATTTCTTTGTTAACCAAGTGTGACTCAGCATTTCCGAATTTTAAAAGTAGTACTTATATATGTGAATCTATACAAACACACTCTCTCTCTCTCTCTCTCTCTCTCTCTCTCTCTCTCTCTCTCTCTCTCTCTCTCTCTCTCTCTTTATATATATATATATATATATATATATATATATATATATATATATATATATATATATATATATATATATATATATATATATATTTCATGAAGTAGTTATTAAGGTTCATCGACATAACTTGTCTGAGTTCAAAGGTTGGGTCTTCTTTGTTGTCACAAATGCAACTCTTTATGTTTTCAAGGATGGTTCTATGTAGCTTGGTTTGCCTTTTTACAGGCTGGGCACTCTCTGCTCTTTTTTCTGTTTCTCTATAGTTTTGTGTTATTGAACATTAAACAACAACTTTAGTTACATTGTGCCTTGTTCCTCCTCAGAGTTTCTTTAATGCTACCACCAACATCAAGTATGGCTGGAACCCGAGAAATAGACATATCAAACGTGTGAAATAGGGGAGTATTAGTCACAATTATAAGATAGCCATCATGTTCTTGCGACATTTTGGTGTTTGTGACAATAGTTCTTCACTTTTTTTCTTACAAAGGCAACACTTTCTCCAGTCAGTCCAGATTTTAGACGGGTCTGGATCTGTATTTGTCATCTTAGTGAATGGTCTTCAAGGTATCATAGCACGATAATTATGTATATTCAGTTAATTTAGACCGAGGGCTTATCCTTTTACCGACTGCATCACATCATACACAATAAGGTATGGGATACGACTAGATTTGCGAATACAAATATATGACCTAAACTTACCTCGACCGTTCATAGAGTATCATTCAAGTCCCATGTAATTTGTACATCAATCAGGTAAATACATGCAAAGCAATGCAAAACCCCATTACCCTTACCTTGACTCTTCCACATTGTCACACCTTGTCAATTCATGTTCGGTTTTCTAACTAAATATCTATGGTAATCTACATGTAATCTACATTAGATAAATAGATAACTGGTGCTATGCTTATTAGACAGTATTTGGGAGACTAAACTAATTATTCAAGAACACTTAATAATTATTCAGCAGATACTGAGCCCAATGCTGTTTCACAGTGGCGGTCCCTTCCAGTGTGTCCTGGTTGTGCAATGACAGCCACTTAGTTACTACAAGGAAGCTAGTACGCATGTCTATGAATCCAAATTCTGATTCTACATTGTGGAAAATGTATGATTTGACACCAAGATCATTCAGATAGTACGAGGTTTCGCAATTTTATTGTGTAATCTAATACTTCTGTATATTCAAGAGCACCCATCTTGTAAAATTACCCTCAGCTTCAATTTTAAGGTGGCCAACAGGTTTTATCAAAAGATCAATTCTCAAGGAGTATGCGTACCAATTTTTTTTACTTGTTTCCGGAAATGAAAGATTCTTCTGAAAATCTGCTGCTATCTGCTCCACTATATTTGGTGAAATTAATTATAAAAACTACTTTTCCTGAGAAAAATCTCTAACGAATATTATCATTTTCTATTGTAGTTTTTTAAAGTTTCCTATGAAATTATTTTCTTCGACTTTCATCGACTATTTTTATTACAGTTTTCAACCTTTATCCAACATTATTTCATGAAAAATAGAAAGCTACAGAGTAAAGTGAACGAAAAGCGAAATACATTGAAATACGAAGTACAGGAGAGAAAGCAATATGGACGTGTGTACCGAAATAACATGACTATTTTTTTTTTCTTTTAATGCTAATTTTATGTGCTACGCTAATTGGAAAACACTTCCTACCTCTTTTTTTTTTTTTTTTTTTTTTTTTTTTTCTCGTTCCAATACCTTAATGCCAACTTGTCCTTCAACGTAGGCCTAAAGTCCAAAGCCTTGAAAAAGCTTCCCAAACAGAGAACGCAGAGAACTTAGTTATCGGAAATCCCATGAATATAATGCAGTTTCTCTTTTCAACCATAAAGAGTTATAGATTATACGAGTCTTTTTATACTTTCCTTTGGGGTAACGACACATTCATGTTTAAAACTAATCCATTTTATAAGGAAATGTCCAATACAGACGTCGTTTGTATAGGGAAATGTTTTTAAATAGAGATATTTTAAGCGAACTTTTATGCGCCATGGCATTCCACGGGGAAGAGAATTAGTAAAATTGTCAGCCTGATGCATTGCGATAGACAGTGTGATAGTCTGTTGCTTTTCCACATCTATTAAGAACACACGGCCATATTTCTTTTCCATAAATATCAGAATAACGGTATGATAATCAGCTTGCAGGATTTTATCTTCTTCAGTATTATCTAAATACCTTTAAGCTACCTATTACAAAACTTAGTTCCATAGTACGTCAAAGGTTTAAAAAGTGCTTATGAATGGCAAGGGCAAGGCACAGTGACATTGCCATATTAAGCAGGACAATGCCCTAGACACTGACCATATATACATTTGATCAGGGCCTAAGACCCCTCTCTACCTAAGCTAGGAGCAAAAAGGGCCAGAAAGTGGCTGCTGATGACTCAGCAGATAGACCTATAGGCTCCCACAAACCCTCGCAAGGATAATGAGGTTACAGCGACCTAAGAAACTTATGTGTTTGAGCAGGACTCGAACCACAGTCTAGCAATCACCAGTCAGGGACGTTACATATAGCAAAGGGAAAGTAATAGGTATAAAACATTTAGAATATACTAGGATAACTCTAGAACCAAATGTTTACCCAATTTAGAGATGAAGAAAAAAAATAACAAATATTTGAATCATTCAGTTTTTCGAGATACAAATACTTTCTTACTTAATTCAATTACTTTTACTTGAGTAGATGCAGATATTTCTGCTCACATCGTGGGTGCAAGTTTTTTGGCGAAATGGGCGTGTGGAGTGAGGAGGGGGCAATTGTTTAGCGTGGTTCATGACATAAGTATCACATATGGCCCATTGTTATCTCATTATTGGTAATAACTACTAGGATTCTATTCCCGTTAAAATCCGGCGTGGAAGATGAGCGAGATCAATAGAATAATATAAGTCCAACGAACATTTGTATGACTGAATTGATGAAAGCAATCTAAACATTTTATCGTCTGTGTGGTGACATGGAAAAGAGTAGTAATGAGTCTAGGTATGCATTATGAACTCCAATCATAATAATTCATACTATATAAGATAGCAGCATTTGTTCAGTATCTATTAAACTAACAGCAATTATATATACTTAATACAATTGTGTAATATGGTTGGAATTGCCACAGAGTGACATTAATCAGATTGGGGATACCGATAACAGCATGAATTTAAGTCTGATTTGGGCTTCCTCATTAATTTGTATCCAAATATATATGAAAATAACAATAATGAGGAATAATTATTTTTATTGATAGAAGTGTAATGTGATTTGATTATTTTGCTTACAAATTTCCGACATTTTCAATAATAATAATAATAATAATAATGAAAATAATAATAATAATAATAATAATAATAATAATAATAATAATAATAATAATAATAATAATAACGATTGTCATTCATAGGAAATGCCACTGGATTTCAGTTTTTTCTTAAAAATTTCACAGGTTTACAGTAATAATAATAATAATAATAATAAATAATAATAATAATAATAATAATAATATTATTATTATTATTATTATTATTATTATTATTATTATTATTATTATTATTATTATTATTGATAATAATAATAATAATAATAATAATAATAATAAAAATAATAATAATAATAATAATAATAAATCTTTGAGCAAACAACTTACCCTCTAA
>NC_090730.1:35087568-35095068 GCF_036898095.1 Palaemon carinicauda
AACGGGTTCTTGCCACAAAATGTGGAGTCATGGATTTCATCCGTTGATGCCCATTTAAATGCCAAACAAATCGTAGATCCTTTTGTACAATTACAAGAAGCTAAAAGTTTTATAGATTTTTCTAAGGGAGATGCGAGTGCGTATTTAAGAGGTGTTTCATTTCAGGAAGCAGTTACTTGGGATGATTTCAAAGTTAGGTTACGCGCGATTTATGGGGGTGAGGAAGCTTTGGATGTAGTGTTAACGTTACGAAATACACTTAATCAAGCCACTATGAATCGGCTTAATGTTGTTGAGAGAGCAGCTCTCATAGCTGATAGGCTTAACGAATATCAGGACATTTTAGGTAATTCCACTTGGGTTACTAACGATAATATCTCCGTGAAAGATTTTTTACGATTAATGTATTTAACTTGCATGACACTTATGTTGCCTGAAGCTTTAGTGCGGTGCTTTGATAAGAAGTTAATGCCTGCAAGTACGGAATTGGATGTCTATAAACAGATAAAGAAACACATGTCCAAGTGTCCAGATCTCGATCCCGTGTTAACTCAAGTTTTTGCTAAGAATGAAACAAAACCACACACAGTGAACGTAATTAATAATCCAGTAGCGGGAGTGACGTGTTACAACTGCAAACGTCAAGGTCACATAAGCGCAGACTGTAGAACGAAATTTTGTTCAGTTCACAACACAGGATCACATTCTTATAGTCAATGTTACGCGCGTAAGACACAACAATATCCTAGAAATACACAGTCAATTCCACAGTCAGTTCCATATGGAAAAAAAAAGAAAAATCCTCATTTTAACAATAAGAAGAAACAACAAAATGTCAATGCAGTTCAGAGTCCGAAACAAAACAAACACTTCTTCAAATATCGCTGAGCCTGGGCCGTCAAACCAGACTCGCAAAGTCAGCCTAATTTTCAGAATGTGCAGAGCAAAGCAAATACCACATAGTTAACTCTAGAGGGAAGAGAGTGATGTTGGGTCAAGGTCATTATGTCAACATCAATAGTATTGAATAATCAATTTAATGTTTTATCAGATAATTGTGAGACAATAGATTTTCCTATGAAACACACGGCCGAATTAAGTAAAACAGTGCATGCTCCCGTAGATTTGCAACGTATTCATACAATAATAAGCCAAAATGAGTTACGGCCAACCTTATATGCTGTAAATTTAGAACACGAATCCTTTACGTTATTTTTGACTCTGGTAGTCCACGTAATATTATGGATTTGAAGACGCATCATTTGTTGTTTTTCGAACTTTCCGATTGAAAAATCAGGAATCAGACTTTCAGGTATAGGAAATAGTGAATTAAAACGTCATAGGCATAACTCATGTTCAGTTCAGAGTCGGTAATCGCACGTTTGCCGATACATTTGTTGTTGTGAAAAACATTAATATGTATCCAGCTGTAATTATAGGATACCCATCTATGGGAAATCAAAACATTATCTTAGCTCCTGCAAAGCACGGCGTGTATATCAAAGGGAAATTCTATAAGTCTTCTAATACTTTAAAGTCAGTTTTGGATAAAAAGGAGACGACAAATGTAACCGTAACGTACGTTGAAGAACCAATAACTTGTCTCACTAATAAAGAAATAATATACGCGACCCAGCAGAATTCTCGTTCACCCCGTAATATCATCTTGCACGCAATATATCGAACCAAACATACCTTCGAATTTAATAGTGCAAATAAAGAAAACACTACCGGGATCTGAAATATTAATCCTTTCCGATACTTTGAAAACTAACGGATTGTCTGTCACACAAGCTATTTATACAGTAGGCTCATATCAGCAATGTAATATCGAAGTCTGTAATCATTTAAATAACACTTTAGTAATTCACAGAAATCAACATATCTTGAATGTAGAAGTTTATAAACATCGTATTCTTACCGTTGCTGAAATCAATCACTCTCAATCAGTTGCGGATGAATCCCTTTTACGATCTATTAAAAATAAAATCAGTAAGGACATTCAAGACGAAGAAATTCAGCAGAAAATTTTTGAACTTTTAAATAAATATACAGATGTCTTTTCCACTACGGATGGATCCTTAGGGAAAACAGATGTGATCGAGCATCAAATAAGGTTAAAAGACAAACAGAAAATTATATATGTACCCTCGTACAGACTCCCTATGAAATTCCAGAATGAAATAAATGATGAAGTAGGTAAAATGTTAGAGGAAGGAGTCATTAGAAAATCAAATAGCCCTTTTAATTTTCCTTTAATAGTTGTACCGAAAAAAGATCGAACATGGCGTATCTGCGTCGACTTTCGTCGTCTAAACGAGGAAACAATCCCTGATCGATTCCCAGTGCCATGTACTGACGATATTTTGTCTTTGTTAGGTCAGAATAAATATTCTACCAGCTTGGACTTACTTAAAGGCTTTCACCAGATATCATTAGAAGAAGATAGTATCCCATACACAAGCCTTCAGCACAGCCAGGGGACATTATGAATTTTTACGGATGCCTTTTGGTTTAAGTTGTGCTCCTATAACATTTACAAGAATGATTAACATAGTGTTTGGAGACTTGTTAGGGGATATATTGCATGCCTATATGGATGATCTTGTAATCTTTTCCAACACCTTAGAGGAACATCTACGTAAGTTAGAACTAGTACTACAGAGATTAAGACAACATAACTTAAGGGTAAAGATTAGTAAGTGTGAATTTTTCAAAACAAAATTAATATATTTGGGTTTCATGGTGTCAAGCCAAGGTCTTAAAGTAGTCCATGATAAGGTGTCGGCTATACGTAATTTTCCCATACCTACTAATGTCAAGGGAATACAGCAATTTCTGGGTTGTAGTGGATATTACAGGCGTTTTATACGCAACTATTCAATAATAGCCGCTCCTTTAACTGATCTTACGAAGAAGGGAGTAGATTTCATATGGTCTGAGCAACATCAACAGGCGTTTAATACTTTGAAAGATGAACTGTGTAGTTCTCCTATATTAAAATTTCCTGACTTCGGTAAGGAATTCTTCATTGCAACAGACGCCTCAGACTTAGGAGTAGGAGGGGTATTGCTTCAGCAATATGATAAACAGTTTTTCCCGATAGCTTTCTATTCTCGAAAATTGAGAACTTCCGAAAGTAAGTATGCAGTAATAGACAAGGAAGGACTAGCTATTGTTAATTCGCTAGTGCATTTTAAGTTCATAATTTACGGTTATCCCGTTAAGGTTCTTACTGACCATAAACCACTAACAGAGTTCTTTAAAGGCTTCAATCACAGCCCTAAAACGAACTCGGTGGCATTTAATCATTCAAGATTTTGGCGCAAGAATCGGGTATTTACCTGGGAAAGCAAATATCATTGCGGATGCATTATCACGCAACCCCGTGTCATCTTGTACGGAGTCTTTAGCTGAATTAATAGATATATCAACATCCATGCCTATTGTAAAAACAATATCTGAACAAGAAGATTTAGGCTGGAGTGCTGAATTGTTACAGACTGAGCAAAGGAAAGATCAGAAAATAGAAACAATTATAAATGCTTTGAAAGGCAATCATAAAGAAAAAGAATATATAAAGTATAAGCAGCAGAATTATGTAATCAAAGATAATATTCTGTGTAGGACTGTGACAAGGAAAACCCGCAATACACCACATGTAACTAACGACCAGGTAGTAGTACCAAACTCACTTGTTTCCACTGTCCTGAATTGGTTGCATTCAAATCCATTACATGGACACCCTGGGTTCTCATTAATGTCACAGAAAGCCAAATCATTGTTTTATTGGCATACAATGCTTACAGATATAAAAAGACACATAGCTAATTGTCGCACATGTCAGGAAAACAAAGGGCATACGAAAACACCTGTCAGCTTAGGAGCTTATCCTGTTCCCAATCAACCCTTTGAAAGAATACATTTAGATTTGTTAACAGGATTTTACGAGTCAGACAGAGGAAATAAGCACCTCTTAGTAATTATAGATGCTTTAACTCGATATACAGAACTAATAGCGCTTAAAACTAAAACTGCGATTGAATGCGCTAGGAAGTTTTACGAGTGTTACATTTGTAAACATGGAATTCCACACATGATAATCTCAGACTCGGGTGGTGAATTTAATAATCACTTTCTTACCTCATTGTGTGAATTCCTCAAAATAAAGAAGATCAATACCATGATATATCACCCAGAGTCTAATGGGCTAGTGGAAAGAGCAAATAGGAAGATATTAAATATATTAAGGGTAACACTAGGGGGATCAGACCCCAACTGGGATATTGCAATACCGGCGGCACTGAGTACTCTGAATCATTCATATCATATATCAATTAAAATGTCACCGCATGAAGCATTGTATGGTACCCCAGTTAGAACACCTTTCCATGTATTAACGCCCACAACTAATCTATCAAATCCTTTAAAAGAATGTATAAATGCAAGTATAAATCGATATGATATCCTTCGAAAGAATTTAGAAGAATCACAAATCATAATGAAAAGGAATCATGATAAAATAGCGAAACCAACTAAAACATATACCGTGGGTGATAACATCTATATTCAAATCAATGTCAGAAAAGGGCTCAACTATAAACTAACACCTAAGTTTGAAGGCCCATTTAACATTTTGGAAACATTAACGGCCAATAGGTTTAGAATTCAAAACGTAGCCCAACCCACGGATGAGAGAATAGTACCATTGTCTCACATAAGAAATTAAAAAGAAGTGAGGAAAAATTTTAATTTTTGTGACTAAAAGTTTTCTTTTTAATACAGGAGTAATTACATATATTTTTTCTCGTTACAGGTTTCCAAGATGAATTTTTTGTTGTTGGGAGTGATATTGTTCGCTCAGACATTTTTTTCGTATGGGATGAGTTCTAAGACTAAGAATATATATTTTAAATATGGCAATATAGTTGAAAGACAAGAAGACATTTTTATTACATCAACCAACGTAATTGTCGAAGTGCATATGCAAGCAATTTTTCTTCAAGAGAATGATGTCACTAGCTTAAGAACCGCCATTTCAAGGTTTTCTGCATCATTGGATGAGTTGCATAGGAGACATTTTCATTTGACTACTAAGAGTTTGCTTGGATCAACATTAAAAGTTGCAGAGATGCTATCTGATGACTTGAAAAATAAGACTGGAGAGACAGGATCTTTGGCTTATGACCTTTTGATGTGGACTGTAGGACACGAACAAAAAGAAAGACGGAATCCGTTCATTTATGCTGCATTAAGCATCCTTGGGTCTGTTGCAAGTTTAGGTTTAGGACTTTCCAATCGTCTTAAAATTAGTAATCAAAATAAGAAAATTGAGTTCTTGACTCATAATGATGAATTGATTATGTCAGAACTAAGGGATCAGTTAGCTTCAATCAATAAAATTATGGATTTGTTAGATGAACATTCAGATAATATCGTTCAAATTATGGAAGTACAGGATTTGTTAGCAACATTAACGTATTATGATTCAAAGATAGATCACATACATAACAGAATTGCACATTTCATTAAGAAATCCAAGGATTATGTAGAAGCTATCACGTTAGCAACTAAAGGTGTATTGTCGCCCCATTTGTTGCCTATACGTTACTTAAAATTAGTTCTGGAGAACACTAGGGATAAACTAGGCTATGTTCCTTTGTTAGACGAACATAGGTTAGAATTTTATTACAGCCTAATTACAGTAAACGTAGATAATAACAAGATTAGGATTACAATTCCCTTTGATTCTTCTGATGCCTGGCAATCTTACAGGATATCACCATTTCCGACTTTCATGACGAATCACTCAAATCCAGTAATATCCAGTTTGACAGGACACGTATTGATTTCCCCAGACAAGGAAACATATACGGTCATTAAAGACTTGAATCAATTAACTCACTGTTCAGACGCAATGGATAGAAAAATATGTACAGCTGACTCATTTGAATTCCGTAAAAACTTGATGGATTCATGCGAGTTAGGTATAGTGCTAGACGGTGCTCTCTCCCATACAAGTGAAAATTGTCTGGATAGGCTTTATCCCTTTGACAATAAAGAATTCAATTGCAGACTAAATAATGGCTCGTGGATACGATACGACAAGGACGGCTTCAATGTATCATGCCCTGACGGATCCACATCCTTCAACAACATCTTCGTCGCAGCAGATGGCTGTATCGGGACTTCCCCGAATTCCATGGTGACTGGCCTACGGACAATCATCAGAGAACGAGCTTACTTCGCGAACTTCACGTGGACCTCTACAACGCCCGCACTTCCTCTCCCCTATAAAGGAAGTGTGGCGAAACGCTTAATGAAACTTACCGAAAAGGACCACCTGTCACCGACTTACAAAGAGATTCTTCACCCTATATTACTAGCTGGTTTTTGTGTAACGGTGTTAATTTTTATCGCCGTGAACATCCTTGTTTGGCATAGGTTACGGCACAGCAAGCAGCTACAAAGGAACGAGTTGAATAGCCCTGACAATACCCCTTACCTGATCCAATTCAAAGCTGTATGAGTGGCCACCTCATTCGCTAAGGGAGTAATTTGTCAGGATGATGTTTGTATGAAAAGCTGATTAGTACGCTAGTAATATGCAATTAAAGAAATTCTCTACATTTGCATTGTTAAAAATACATTTAAAATAACATTTAAAAAAATAAATAAAATAAAAAAGGATATAAATCATTTTTTTCTCTCGGCATCTAATAAAAATATATAAGCCGGAATGTTAAAAAAGAAAAGAGAAAAAAAAAAAAAAAAAAAAAAATATAAGATATATAACAGAATCTATGGGCATCTAATAAAATGTATCAGCCCTATATATAAATATATATATATATATATATATATATATATATATGTACGAAACCGTGGTACGTGTACGTACCAGGAATTCGTATTTGTGCACTAAAAATTGAGTATCTTGTTTCTGACAAAGGTAACAATTATTTTTTATCAAGTTACCGAATCATTTGTAAGTCAGAATTTGTTTTGTTTTTTGGTACCATGTAATCATTTGCTAGCAATGTACCATATATATGATCTTGGTTTTATCATGCATTTTTCTTTTTGCTTTGGTAATGTCTTTTTTGTGTGCATTATTGTTATTAATTTTGATGTGCCTATTTGGACATTCGTCCTCAGTTGGATATAGCTAGTTTTGAACAAAGAATGATACGTATGTCCAGTCACACCTAATAACCATGTTTCGGCTTGTTGTTAAATTTTTGTAAAAAAATTGAGATAGCTGGCCGAGCTTATGTAATAGTTAGAATAGTAATATTACATGTTTAAAACAAATGACGTAATATGTCATGTTGGTTGGAAGAGCTGACCGTGAGATTTGCTATGGTCACTCAAATTGTAAGCAGGATGTAAGATGCTAAGTTGCCATTCTTTCTTAGTGTCAACACATTGTCTCTTCGTGTGAAAGTTTGTGACGTCACCGGATGCAGGTGTCTTCCGATTCCGTCACTTGGTTAAGAA
>NC_090730.1:35097027-35109527 GCF_036898095.1 Palaemon carinicauda
TGTAGATAAAATCATAGTTATCAAAGAATATAATTTTGCCAATCCTATGTACAAAGTCAATATTCTAATCAGACTGATGTCTTAGGACATTTTAAGACCGATAGTGACAATGAATATGGAATGAAAATTTATAGTGCTTAAAGATTTATTGAATCCAACAGAGTTTGCATGACCAGATTAGAAATGAAACAATAAGAGAGATTACTAAAGTGCCATATGTGGATGCGATCTTAGTGAGGGGTAGAGGGAGATGATTTGATCATGCTATCCGGACTCCCGAAGAGATATTGGCTCACCTAACGTTTAACCTGGCTCCAGAAGGGTATAGAAGAGTTGGAAGACCCATGCCTACATGACTGAGGACTATGAAGCGTGTTGTACGAGATGGTAAATGGAGAAGTACTGATTACAAGCCAGAAGATAGAGACGACCGACGAAATGTAACTGAAACGCTTTACGTCATTGTTGTAGATGATGAAGATGATGATGAGGAGGAGGATTTTTATTTTTCTGAAGCTGTTTCACATCATTAACCAGTAATTAGTAAGAGCTCCTGCAACGTAAATTGTAGCCCGACTGAAAGAAAGGAATAACATTTGCTTCACCAGAAAGGTAACATTCATTTTGTCGATTAAAATTTGTAAACTCGTAGAAGACATGTCTTCAGAAATTGTAGGATCCTTGATCTCATGGCAAATAATTTTGCTGGTTTTATCATGTGGAATTGCGGGTCTTCATTTCATTTACGTAAAGATAAAGGCTGTTTATAAAAAGCTAATTCTGCAGAACTCTTGCGTGACCTCATAATCACAATAATAACTGTAAATGGTCATATGATGATCTGAATCGGCCTTGAGTAAAAAAATAAATAAATAAAAGAATAAAAAAACAGAAGATACATAAATAATAGGAGTTATTTTTGCAAATGGATATGTTTACTTTTCTGATGAGTTTTCAAGGTGAAAGTTGCTTTGTGTATACCTTAATATTCAAGTTCCATTTCTTGATAGATATTCGAATACTATTGTTATTACTTTTTATATTGTTTATTTATTTCCTCATTTCCTTTCACTGGGCTATTTCCCTGTTGGAGCCTTTAGGTTTATAGCATCCTGCTTTTCCAACTAAGGTTGTAGTTTAGCTAATAATAATAATAATAATAATAATAATAATAATAATAATAATAATAATAATAATAATAATAATAATAATTCCAAATAACATCATAATTGGTGCTTTAATCAATAATTTAAGACTGGCTTAAATTTGCCCAATTTTTCTATTAGATGTGTCATTTATATAGTTGATAAAGTTATTGATAAACAAATCATGCATTTCTATTTAGAAAATAAAGTAAAAAATATTTTAGTAATTCCAGGAGATTTATAAGTTTACTTATCGCATACTTTGAGAACTTCGTATCAAATTCAAGAATTATTCTTTTATATATTTAGCAATGATATAATAAAGAAAAACAATTGATTACCTGATCAAAAATAACGACAACGCAGTAAAAATCGTGGTTTTGCACTTTTTGAAATAAAATTTTTTCATGGCTCAAGTAACGTACTGAATTAAAAAAATATATATATATATAAGATCTGAATAAAATTAAATGGGATATATCATTAACTACTGTTTTATAAACATTGATTTTAGCTATAAACATGTCCGACAAACTTTCTATATAACAAATCTAGATTTCACCCCTAGTAGTTACCTCAAGTATAGAAAATAATAGCCTTGAAAACTCATTATTATTCGTGGGTAGTTTAACAAGATCGCCTGCTTTTATCTATTTCCTTTTTCCATGATAATATCATTGAGGGCAAAACTATTCCCACCGGTAATTTTTTATCTTCTTACATCTACATGTTAGAATTTTTTTTTTTCTCTCTCTCTCTCTCTCTCTCTCTCTCTCTCTCTCTCTCTCTCTCTCTCTCTCTCTCTCTCTCTCTCTCTCTCTCAAGTTCCAGTAAAAATTAATTCATATTTCAAATAGTATAATTTTTTTTTCTAATTATAGGTGATCAAGAATTCTAACCTCTGAACACGGATTGAATCATAAAAAGCTAATATCCCACGCCACTTTCACGCTTTCAGTTCCTGACCGGCTTCCTGGTGCTAGGGGTTGTCTTTGAGCTGGTAAAAAATAATCAAAGAGCCATTTCATTTGTTTCTATAACTTGAAGCACTTAATATTAAAAATAGTAATTCGCCTTCTGCTCTCTTACTTCTGAACCTAGATTATTTCCACCGCTGAAAGAAGGGATTTAAATATAGACTGAAAAAAAGTCAACCAACTGGTAATAGAAAAATTTGTATTTGTTTATCAGTTTCTTAAGTAATATATTGCAATAACACTCGCATTGAATGAAGATGGATGGAATAGTGGTATAATACTATTTCAAGAGAAACGAAGTGGTAATAAGAGAAAGTAAAAGACCAAAGAACGTGGTAGAAACATCTACCATTAAAAGAAAAATAG
The DNA here is from genome assembly GCF_036898095.1 of Palaemon carinicauda. NCBI lineage: Eukaryota > Metazoa > Arthropoda > Malacostraca > Decapoda > Palaemonidae > Palaemon > Palaemon carinicauda. Next base: position 35,099,516 of record NC_090730.1, read on the forward strand.
CCTTCTACTCACTATCCTTTCCTTTATATTTATTCATATTATCACTAGATTGTAGATCATTCCTAACTTTCATAAGATAATTTATTGAGCTTAACATTTTATAGGTATAGTTTATTTGTGCTGCTAATTATGATCATAATGGCACAATTAAGCGTATACCTTAATGAATAATATTGCTTTATATAGTCGATGATTTCCTTCTCTATAAGACACCCGAAAACAATTTATTTCTACAGATTTCTGTTTTGAAAATAATGATATGAAATCCAATTAGGTAACACAAAAGTCAATGTCTTATGTTACCCCACAAAAAATGTCTTCTCTTGTGGCTGCTCCTGTTTTCCCTTTTCCTTTTCCATTATCCTTCCATTAATGTTTCTACTTATACAGCCCAGTAGTTGGTCAAATATCAGTTCACTCGTAAATGAACAGATTATAAATATATAGTACATTCTAAAATTCTGAAAATAATAGGAAAATAACAAAATAGCGCATTGTTGCTCTAACGTTTATTTTGGCTTTACTTAGTAAGTTTAACACACTTGAAAGTCTGTTGCTTCCGGACTATTTATAGAGATTGCAAAACACCGATGATTTTTTCAAATATTCCACACACACACACACACACACACCCACACACACACACACACACACACACACACATATATATATATATATATATATATATATATATATATATATATATATATATATATATATATATATATATATATATATATATATATATATTCCGTATGTAACTCATTATATGTGTGCATATATATATATATATATATATATATATATATATATATATATATATATATATATATATATATATATAAATATGTATATATTTATTAATATATATATATATATATATATATATATATATATATATTTATTAATATATATATATATATATATATATATATATATATATATATATATATTAATAAATATATATATATATATATATATATATATATATATATATATATATATATATATATATATATATATATATATATATATATATATATATATACCTCATTATATGTGTGCATATATATATATATATATATATATATATATATATATATATATATATATATATATATATATATATATATACCTCATTATATATATATATATATATATATATATATATATATATATATATATATATATATATATATATATATATATATATATATATATATATAAATAAATATGCATAGACAGTACCACATTAGATCTATCTCTCTGATTACGGTTTATTTTTTTCTTTGCCTACACATACAGCGAGTAGTCTGGCCAATTCTTTTCACAGCCGTATCTTGCGTCATACACTTGACAACACTAAGATTACCAAACAGTTCTTCACTCAAGAGTTTTTACCTACTGCACTATAATTGTCTAGTGGCTACTTTCCATCTGGTAAGTGTAAAAGAGACTCTTCAGCTATGGTAAGCAGCTCTTCAGGAAAACACTTCAAAATCAAACCATTATTGGCTAGTCTTGGTTAGTGCCATAGCCTCTGTACCATGGTCCTCCACTGTCTTGGGGTAGACTTCTGTTGCTTGAGGGTACACTCGGGCACACTTTTCTATCTTATTTCTCTTCCTCTTGTTTTTAATTTATTATTTTTTATAGTTCATATATGAAATACCTATTTAAACGTAACTGTGCTTAAGATATTTTATGTAGTTCACTACTTCTCTTGTAGTTTATTTATTTCCTTATTTCCTTTTCCTCACTGGGCGATTTTTCCCTATTGGAGCCCTTAGGATTTATCATCATAATATAATATATAATAATAATAACACTATTTTTTTATTTCCATAAGGATACAACTATTTCATCACTACATATATATTCGTCGAAGATTAATTATAAAAAATCTCAAGAGAAAGGTAAATCTATATACGATCCATGCATGTGTTTTTTCCCGGAATGCACTGTATATTCACAAGAGTAATCTTTCTTTGTGAATAATCTATTATACAGAGATTCATGAACTTTGCATATGTATTAATAAACTGTTATTTTTTTGTTTTTGGACGCAATTTATTAATGAAATCATATAATCGATCTACTGGGTAACTTGCTCATTACGGTAAGTGGACTCCAAATTTAGGCAAAATATTAAATGACTGATAATTAATAGCTTTTAATTAAATGCATAAAAATCAGAGATTTGACAAATTGGATATTGCTAAATATAACGTCCTTTTATAAAACGCAGTCATATTGAGAAATCCATTTGCAAATGACAAAAGAGAACAATTAATTAGATTAAAAGAAATCACAGTATCTTTATTATCGCTCTTAAACACACGATTTATACCATGAGCCTTGATTATAGTTGAACCTTTTGGTAATATAAATCCCAGGGATAGATGCATTCTTGACTAGAATGTGCTTCAGTTATATGAAAAGAAAAATTATTTAAGCAAAAACATTCTGTTGTTTTTTGTTTAATGGTGGATAAGGCAATTTTCTTACGTACAAAAATGCAATCCAATGGAAATCATCATTTAAGCTATTTAAACAAAACAGAATTAGCGTTTCTAGTAAAATTTAATAATTAAAATTTTTTATTTAGGGAAGAATAATCATAGGAATCAACTCGTGATTGAACATAATGACTGAAATTATTATTATTATTATTATTATTATTATTATTATTATTATTATTATTATTATTATTATTATTATTATTATTATTATTATTATTATTATTATTATTAACCTATAATAACCTTTTCTGAAAATTCCTTAAATGCCATATATTTTCCTTTCCTTATTAAAACATGGGCGGTGAAACTACAGCCCTCCTCATCAACTTTCTAAAGAAACTTGGTTGAAGAATTTCATACATTTTTTCTTGCCTCGCTTTTGCAGTGTCTGATGACCTGGTTTTCATTTCCGCAATAATTATTTCCCCATATCCGTCTCCGTAAACGATTTTCCTAAATTATGTTAATCGTGTCTTCTAGACAATCCTCGCGTTTCAGACAACTGCTCCATCTTTCTAAACATTGTTTATATACCTGTTTCAGTTCATAGCGATAAAAAAATTATTGGGTGTTTAAATTTTGTTGCGAAACTGCACTAACAAAGTACTCTCGTAATTAGTTTATGAATTCTTTTGGAGGCTGATAGGTAGAGGGGTTCTATCATTTTATTTTACATGTCCTCAGGGACAATGCATTTCGTGTAAGCCAAATTAAACAAAATCAAATAAATATGAATACAAGAATAAGACTTTTTTTACCAGAAAACAATGGTCGTTAATGGACTTCTCTATATTGACAATGAAATGCATTCTTCTTAGAAAGGAAACGAAATTTTTATGGTCAAATATACAGTAGATTCTCGAATTTCAAAAGATCTTGATATGAATAACGCTTTGCAAGACTGAGGTTTCATACAAATAATTAATTTGAGGCCTATTCTCATAATTATATCAATAGAACAGCTAGAGAATAAATACTCGTTGATAAAGGTGACATGAATTCGCGTCAGAGGTAAACGCTCGAGATTTTTTTCGTGCGGGAAGCCACCTTTATTCAACACCCGAAAAGGGCCTAATCTGTTACGAAGTGCAAGCAACAAATACAGAAACGTGTGGCTTCCATCAGAGATTTATTCATAGATTAAATGATTGAACTGAGTAACCTGGTGCAAAAAAAGGCAATATTTACTGCCTATAAATTGTATTCAACGAAAGCAATTTCAGAAGAGGATTATTATCATTTGGTAGGGGGTTGTTGATAAGTCTACATAGACTGGAGGGTAATTATAGTATGGTATTCCTGGTTACACATAGTTCCGTTAGGATCCCATCACTCTCCTCACTATATGTGCGATTTCAAGTAGCACGCTCTTTTGCACAAGTCCAAGGGCTATATCAGTTCTTACCTTTTCAAGATTCCTTTCCAATGACTTAGGTATGGTCAGTAGTGCTCCTATAATAATTGGCCCTACTGCTACTTGCATATTCCATAGCCTTCTCAATTCATTTCGTATGTGTTATTATTATTATTATTATTATTATTATTATTATTATTATTATTATTATTATTATTATTATTATTATTATTATTTGCCAAGCTACAACTTTGGTTGAAAGAGCAGAATGCTACAAGCCCAAAGGCCCCAACAGGGGAAGCAGCCCAGTGAGGAAAGGGAGTAAGAGAATAGCAATTAAACTATTTAAAAGTAATGAATAAAAACCATAAATATCTTAAGATCAGTAACAACGTTAAAAATGAATTTTTATTTTTATATAAACTATAAAACAATACTAATGTTAACCTGCTCAGCAGAAAAGCATTTACAGAAAAGTTCAAGTTCTGGTGTGTCACTGATTAAACTGCGTGATCAGGAAGAACTTTTCATAATCTGATCAGAGTTTGAATAAATTTTCTAGAATACTGTGTAGTATTACGCCTTATGATGTGACCAGTAATAAATAGTAATAACCTTGTATATCAATATATATTTCAGTGTAACTAAGGCTACTGCCAGAAGACTGAACATTTTCTTTTAACATACTGCAGCTGTACAGATGACAAACAGTCATTTCCTTTCATCATTTTGGATCTGTACATAATTTCACGGTGCTCTTTTTCATGTTAATTTTTTCAATGGATATACTTGAGAGGAATGTTGGACATATTGTTAAATCCCTTTCTCAATTAAATTCCTTTCTAAAATGTATGGCTTTCCTGGCCTACATTTTCATATTCAAAAGCTATTCTAGGCTTTAGAAGTCATTTCAAATGTATTACATAATACACACTAAACCACTCAATATTTACCTGAATTTCATTGAATCTTTTGTATTCAAGATTCAAACGTAGCTTGCTCCCTGAGTGTAAATTTTACAAGCGCCCCCCCGTATATATATATATATATATATATATATATATATATATATATATATATATATATATATATATATATATATGTGTGTGTGTGTGTATGTGTGTGTGTGTGTGTGTGCACGCACGAGTGTAGATATATCTATCAATCTATCTACTGGGGAAATTCCCACAAGGGGAGTTTTCCTCTCTTCACTCCTCCAAGGTTGACGAGGGATTCAGACGAGTTTGGCTGGAACTGATAGGGTCCCACAGCCCAGCCTCCCCAGTTATCCGCCACAAATGAGGTTTCATATTCTTAATCCCCTACTGCTGCTACATCAGCGGGCACCAAGGTGACCAGAGGTGGCAGCAGGGTCTACCATAACTGCATCACAATCCCTCGGCATTCATTCCTTTTTCTAGCACTCTCCCTTGCCTCTCTCACATATAGCCTCCTATCACCTAGAGCTTTCTTTACTACATCCATCCACCCAAAACTTGGCCTTCCTCTTTTACTTCTCTCATCAACTTTTGCATTCATCACCTTTTTCAACAGACAGACACATTCTATCCTCTCTAAATGGCCAAACCACCTCAGCACATTCATATCCACTCCAGCTGCTAAATCATTTCTTACAACCGTTCTTACCCTTACGACTTAATTCCTAACCCTATCTAATCGAGATACACCAGCTATACTCTTCAGACACTTCATCGTTAACATATTAAATTTCTGTCTCCCCATTACTTTCATTCCCTACAACTCTAATCCATACATTACAGTTGGTATAATCACTCTCTCATACAGAACTCTCTTTACATTTATGCCTAAACCTCTATTATTTACCACTCCCTTCACTGCCCCCAAAACTTTATATCTTTCATTCATTCTCTGGCGCTCAACTGGTTCCGCTCCATTTGCCACAACAACAGACCCCAAGTACTTAAACTGATCTACTTCCTTAAGTAACTCTCCACTTAATATGAGATTCAATTTAGCACCACCGTCTCTTTTCGTGCATCTCATAACCTTACTCTTACCCACATTAACTCTCAACTTCCTTTTCTCACATTCCCTTCAAACTCTGTCACTAATTGACCAAGCTTCTCTCCCAAGACTGCAACCAGTACCGTATCATATGCAAACAAAAACTGATTTACCTCTCTCACCACTCCATCAACAAACAAATTGAACAACCATGGAAACATCAGATATCCCTGCCTCAGCCCCACTGTCAATGGAAACCACTGGCTCACTTCATTTCCTATCCTAATGCACACTTTATTGCCTAGATAGAAACTCTTCCACCAATTCCATACAACCTCATCACATTCCACATTGCTTCCCTATCAATTCTATCATATACTTTCTCCAGCTCAATAAACGCAACATACACCTCCTTGCCTTTGCTAAATATATCTCACATATCTGCCTAACTGTATAAATGTGATTCATATATCCCCTACCTCTTCTAAAACCCCCATATACTTCTAAGATTGCATTCTATGTTTCATCCTCAATTCTACTAATAAGTACTCTACCCTACACTTTTCCAACCACATTCAGCAAACTAATACCCTTCGAATTACAACGCTTATGCACATCTCCCTTATCTTTACATAGTTGTACAATACACACACACACACACACTCCCAGTTAACATGGCACCATTGACAACATAAAACACCTTAAAAAATCTCATCAACCATTCAAATACAGTCGCACCCCCTCCTTTAACATCTCAGTCCAGGTGCTTTTCCTCCTCCTATTTCATCTACTGCTCTCTTCCCTTCCATTCTTGCAATCTCTCTCTTATATTTATATCCTGTCACTGACACTTCAACACCTTGAACACTAATTATATTTGCCTCCCTATTATCCTAAACATTGAGTAAATTTTCAAACTCTTCCGCTCACCTTTTCCTTGCCTAATCTCCTTTCTACAACTTCTCGAACTACCCTTCCTTACTCTCTTTACTTCTTTCCAAAACATATTCTTTTCATATGAACGACCATATCCCTGACCCCACCTCTAGTCAGCCCCCTCTTTGCCTCAGCTACCTTACGTTTTCCTTCCACATTTTTCTCTCTATATCTTTCTTACTTCACCACACCATTACTCTGCAGCTATTCTTCAAAGGTCCTCTTTGTCTCTCCCACTTTCATATTCACTCCTTCATTCCACCACTCACTACCCTTCCCCATGCTGCCGCCAATAATCCTCTTGCCACACACATCACTTGCAATTCCCCAAAAAATTCTTTTACTAAAATCCACTCCTCCCCTAAATTACCAGTGTCTCTCTTTCATTCTGTCATATAACACTTCCGAACTTTCTTGATATTCAATTTTTATCTCTGGTTTTAACACTTCAACCTCCACTACCTCCTTTTTACACCACCCACACGTTATTCCCCCACTCTTTTGCTACAACAAATTTTCCTTCAACCAAAAATAATGATCAGACATACCCCTAAGCCTGTGTACGAGCACAGTCTTCCAAACATCATTCTTGTCATCAACACATAATCCATTAATGCCCTTTTTACTACTCTCCAATTTACCACTCTTACACATATATACTTGTTACTGTCTCTTTTTCATAAAACTACAACTTATTACCAGCTCTTGCTTTAAGCATATGTATCAGTCTCTCACTACTCCCATTTTCAGCTGGTACACCATACTTCCAAGTGACATCTACCTCTCCAGCACCAACTCTAGCATTGTAGTTACCCATCACAACTACATAATTACTTCTGCCCAGTCCTTCTACACACCTAGTTAATTCATTCCAGAATTAGTTCTGTTCTTTTTCACTTTCCTCAAAACCTGACACATATGCAGTAACAAAAGCCAAACATTCCCTATCCAACCTAACCCTTACTCATATTAACCTAGATGGTGCCTCCTTCAATTCCACCTCATTATCTGTCATCCATTTACTCAGCAATAAAGCCACACCCTCTCTTGCTCTTCCCCTTTCAATGCCATACACTCTACCAGTTACCTCACAATATATCACTTCACCCTTCATTTTTATATCTGTCTCACACAAGGCCAATATATCCATCCTTCTATGACTTAATATACTTCTAATCTCACATCTTTAACTCTCTATCGTACTGCATCCATGCACATTCAGATACCCCAAAACTAGGGGGAGGAGAGCAGTCACTCTCCCCACAGCTCTTCCTCTTTGATATCTCACAAGAATAAAAATACAGGAGAGGGGATTCCCAGTCTCTGGTCCAGTCCTTTTAGTCACCTCTCACGACACGCAAGGATATGTTAGTACTACTCTAATTGTTGTTATGGCTCTGCAGCCTGTTTATATATAGATATATATAGATATATATATATATATATATATATATATATATATATATATATATATATATATATATATATATATATATATATATATATATATATATATGTGTGTGTGTGTGTGTGTGTGTGTGTGTGCGTGTGTGCGTGCAAGACAAAAATAAGAAAAAATAAACTAATGTCGTTACATCTAAAGTAACAGGAGAGTATGGAATATATTTTCATTTGTTAACTATATATACCTATATATCTCCTAAACTTTCATATCTTCTTAAGAGCTTTTTACTTTGCCATTGAATCAGGCTGTGAGCATATCATAAGTGAAGCTAATCACAGGTCTGGTAACTGCTTGGACCTCATATACAATGACTCCCCTGGTGTTATAACAAGTAAAGTTGTTCTCGAGTTGGGACAACTGATCATGCGATGATTTCATTAGTAGTGAAGACTGAGTATCCTGTCCTGATGTATCCTACTCATGCAGATTTATATCGTATCTCATCCAGACTGGAATAGGATTTTGCGTGATCCAATTGCATAGTAGTGTTGATCCTGGTGTCCCTTTTAAGGAGAATTTAGTCAATATAATTGATAAGTGCATCCCTTCTCATGTGTTATGGTACCAAGTGAAGGACAAACCCATGGTTTAATGACGATTGTAAACATGCTTATTTCGAGAAGCAGGAAGCCTATCATCTTTCGAAAGGTAACAGAGCAGATTTAACCTGGGGTAGCTATATTCAACTTAGAGATTTTGCTTACTGAGATCATGCTTCAACTGAAAAGGAATACAATTTAACCATAAAAGAAACGCCATCTGGTACAACCCAGTAACTTAAGTGGTGGATGACCCTTAAATATACACTCTTTGATATAGATGCAACAGTTCCTCCTTTACTTAAACCAGATGTCTCAGTCAGTCAGTGTCCAAAGGAAAAGGCAACCCTTTTGGCTGATGTGTTTGACAGTAAGTAGAGTAATGAAAACTTCCTCATTCCTGGTTTTCTGACGTAAAACTAAACTTATTTAGCTTTTCTATCACGTAAAATTAAAGTTCTCTTGATGGACCTTGATGCTTATGGAGGTGTAGATCCAAATGGTATTTTCCTTTATTTTTTTTTATAAAGACTGCTGATTTCTTAGCTCTAAAGTTATCTGTTATTTTGCGCAACCCAGCAAGAATAGGAGATTTCAGCACTTGTTGATGAATTGATAATGTTTCTCCATTCTGTGAATGTGTTTGTGGTAGCTCAAGTCCAACTGGTTACCGCCCGATTTCCATAACTCCCTTATTACCTAAAGTTTTTGAAAGTCTTTGGAAAAACGTCTTAATAGGTTTGCAATTTGGTTTTCGTAAAGGCCTTGTAGAATGGGATTTCCTTCTTAGAACCTTCAATGCTGTACAGAAATCCCTCGATTGTGTTCAGGAAGTTCGTATGATTGGGCTTGATTTTAATGTTGCTTTACCCATGTTAATCATAATGCCCTTATTTTCAAACTCAAACAGTTGGAAGTTGTTGGGTAATTTCTTAGCATCATTATTGATTTTTTAAGTAATAGTTCTTGCCGATGGGCACCGTAGTGAGTATAGGAATGTGATATCTGGTGTTCCTCAGAGTAGTGTTCTTGGCCTATTACTTTTCATACTATATAAACATGCCATGTGGTTTGGCCTAGAAAACAAGCTTGTTGCATATGTAGATGATGCTACTCCCTTTGTGTTAATTCCATCTCCTGAAAGTAGATCTGCGGTTGCTGAATCCCCTATAGAAGTCTAGCTAAAATTAACGCATGGTGCAAATCATGG